>NC_064306.1:30765855-31058449 GCF_023373825.1 Bactrocera dorsalis | reverse complement strand
ATGCTGCTTGAGTTTCCAGCTTCCTTAGTTGTAATTGATGCCGCATGGACGCTTGGTTAGGCAGCACCAATAGTTGCTTTTGTTTATTAATCCCTTGCAAATATATGTGCTTGTATGTTGGTGTGCGTTTTTGTTCTTCATACCGGGTATCATTGCCTCACCACCCGTTTTTAACGAGCGTGCAACGTTTTGACTTTGATTTCATCCTCTGTGTTTCATTTGAACATAGCTCCCCGGCATTCCACAGCGCGCCCGATTGTTCACTTTGATATAAAGCCATGACACCTTCACCGCCATGACCACTCGCAGATCCGCATACCAGCACACAAGTGCACGATATGTATATGTATCTTTATGGTATCTGTGTTTGCGCCTTTACTTAGAAACGCTGCTTTCTTAAATCCTTGTGTTTTATGTGTTCTCCTTGTCCTCGCTGGATTTTGGTTTTTAATCTCGCTTTTCTCTTCTTCACTCCATCATGGCGCTTGCTGTCACGCATATCAAACACTTATCCCATCTAAACCATCGTCGTTGGTGGCTTTATATGTCCCTTCTGCTTGTCACAGCGCAGATATTGCAAACACTCACCACACACACACATAGAGGCAACTGTACGTTTTAGGGATTTGTATAATTGCAGGACTATCAGCGTCGAATTGTGGCTTTCGAAAGTTGTCCCTTCCCAGTTAGCTGGAAATTGAGTTCGATGAGGTTGAGCGATTTGAAATGAAAAATTAGCACAATGGTGCGTTTAAGCAGCATTTAAATAGAGAAATTTCTACGCCCCCAACTTTTTCGACCAAGAATTTGGGCAACATTTTAAGTGGCAAAAATGAGGGTTTTTTTGTTGACGATTTTACATGCTCGCGAAATTTTGAAGTTATTTTTGGGTATATTTGCTTTTTGTTTTTGTAAAATGGAGTCATGTGAGCTTTAGAAATGTAAACAATTTTTAGCTGTTTCACAAACATGATCATCCTATCTTTTCGGAATCCGTATTAGTTTTTCACAAGATATATTTGGAAACTTACGCAAATATTATGGCCTTTGACGACTTAAAATTACATGATAATGGTGGCTTATTGTGGAAAAGTATGGGTTGTTGATAATGTCAGTATACCAGACTTATGAACCAAGGTCTTCTTTTTTAATTAATTTCTATGTTCACAACGTGTATATCAGGGAACCGAAACGACGAAATCCGACTATATATTTACCATGATCCATAGAGTTTAATGGCATCCCGATTTCACCTGCATAAAAGATTTAGTATTAATTTCAATAGATAGGTTAGGAGGTCTATTTTTTGCATCGTCTGTCTAACTAGTTGGTCAATTTTTATCTTTCGATTTTTGAGAATTTTTTATATTGTAGGAGTTATTATTTATTAATCATTGTATTTTTTAATTTTTGTTACCTATATCAATAGAGAGATTTAAAGGCATTTTTCGAATAATTTTTCTATTAAAGTCAAGGCGGAATTGCCCACAGAATCAAATAGCGAGCTTTTGTTGTCTATCTCATAACATATTGCGATATGATGATTGGTGGAAAGCTTATCTAGAGCTTGACCGTTAGTTTTTTTTTGAGGTTGTGCTGCTTTTTTTAGTTTTGGATTTTTAATAATGAAGCATGCCCTTAGCTTCCTAAAAAGGCTTGCTCATTTGCGGGAAATCAACGATTATGACATTACTATTAAGATATATAGTGCTATCTATAATCAGAACTGACGATCAAAGATGAAAGTTCTATGTGCTGGAAACTATAGGTATTTTCACAAGATATTGCTTCTGAAAGGAAATCAGGATCGGATTATTGTTCAACCTACGGTCTCCAACCATATTTCTCAAACCGAACCACTAAAGGCACTTCTAGTCGTCATTACAGCAACTCGATAGGTATCAGGAATTTAAGTTACTATAGGATACTATTCTGTGATCCTATATTATTGCCCCATAAAAGGGATAAGGTGCAGCGCATTATAGCTTCGATGTATCGGCGACCCCGCCGTAAACTAGTTAGCATTTTGATCCTTTTTTTACAACATTTTAGTTATAACGGAACGAGTGCAATTATTTTTTGAGTGTTATATTTTCATGCAATAGTAGTTAGAAAGGTATATATGAAGTATATAAATATAATAAATTTTTTATTTTATTTTATTTTTCTATATTAAGTTTTATTTAAAAAAATTTTTTGGTTATGCTTTTAGTATTTGACAGATACACTTGGGGATTTCAGACTATGGGTGTCAAAGAGTAAGACTAGATTGCTCAGTAATTATGCTTTCACTAGTTCGATCATGAATAGACTTACGAACGGCAACGCTTGCAAATCAGTGAATTTTATTACCAAAATCAGTGTTCGGTTCGAAATGTGTGTTCGCGCGCGTGTTTTGTTCGGCGATGAGGCTCATTTCTGGTTGAATGGCTACGTAAATAAGCAAAATTGCCGCATTTGGGGTGAAGAGCAACCAGAAGCCGTTCAAGAACTGCCCATGCTTCCCGAAAAATGCACTGTTTGGTGTGGTTTGTAACCTGGTGGAATCATTGGACCGTATTTTTTTCAAAGATGCTGTTGGACTCAACGTTACGGTGAAATGCGATCGCTATCGTTCGATGCTAACAACTTTTTGTTGCCAAAAAATGGAAGACTGAACTTGGTTGACATGTTGTTTCAACAAGATGGCACTACATGCCACACAGCTCGCGATTCTATGGACATTTTGAGGGAAAACTTCGGACAACAATTCATCTCAAGAAATGGACCCGTAAGTTGGCCACCAAGATCATGCTATTTAACGCCTTTAGACTATTTTTTTGTGGGCTACGTCAAGTCTAAAATCTACAGAAATAAGCCAGCAACTATTCCAGCTTTGGAAGATCAACATTTCCGAAGAAATTCGGGCTATTCCGGCCGAAATGCTCAAAAAGTTGCCCAAAATTGGACTTTCCGGATGGACCACCTAAGACGCAGCCGCGGTCACATTTAAATGAAATTATCTTCAAAAAGTAAATGTCATGAACCAATCTAACGTTTCAAATAAAGAACCGATGAGATTTTGCAAATTTTATGTCGTTTTTTTTTTAAAAAAACTATATTATCAAGATATCTTAAAAAATCAGGATCGGATTATTGTTCAACCTACGGTCTCCGACCTGCAAGTCCTGAACCGTTAGAATATTGTTAATCTGCCTTCGAGTATAGTAAAGTTGTGATTCGAACAAACTATGGTATATCAGCTGTTCAAACCCATTACTTACCCCCGTATTTCATTTTCAATGCTGAAATTCATCTTTCCGCAAGTAAAAAAGATTTTAATAACTTCTTGAGCCTGACTTTTTATAAACAATTATAATTTGCCCAAGTCTTTTTTAAAAATAAATAAAATAAAATAAAGGGTTGTGAAGTAATTGGACGAATTGGTAATTGAGTCAATCACAATCGTTAAACTGGACTGAAACATTTAAATGTTTCGAGAAGAGTCCTCGACCAGACATAAGTGGTGCCACTAATATTAAGCCCATGATTAAGTTAGTTCTTAATTTTAAAAGATAGTGCACAAATTTGACAGCTATCGAACTATTGGTTTATGAGATATAGCATTTTGGGTAAAGCCACTTGTATTATTGAAAAAAAATTATTCTAAAGGAATATCGTGAGTAAATAAAGCGTTGCTTTTTGGGTAAAAGTACAGTTGATTTGGATTGATCAAAGTTATTTGGACTCTGCATCAGGGAAATCACCTCTTCAAAAGTAGTTTGCTACGTTTGAACTTGGCGAAATGAGCATCGAGGACGTTGAAGGCAGTGAACGTCCTAAACAGTTTGTTACCTACGAAAACTCCAAAAAACTCCACATAATAATTTTGGATGACCGTAAAAGGAAGTTTTTCAATACAGCAGACACTTCAAAGATATCAACTGAATGCGTAATAATATCGTTCACGAAAGTTTGGATATTGGGTGCCACGTGAGCTCACTATTGACTAAAAACAACGACGAGTTGATGATTCGGAGCAATATTTGGGAATGTCGAAAAAAAGCGCCGTGTCTTCCTATTGCTTCTGCATTCACCGTATTCTCCAGATCTGGCCCCAGCAGCTCAGATCTCAAACGAATACTCGCTGGGAGTAAATTTCGTCTAATGGCGGTACTTCAAGAATAGTATCAACAAGTTGGAGGGTCGCATAATTGTTTTATCACGCTTGAAGCCAACTATATAGAATAAAAAAAAACGAATTTTTCCAAAAAGTGTGTTTTACTGTGGTACGCCAGAGACAATTAACCTCTAATATTTCTCTTTTGGCACCATTGCAGTTCCTTTAATCGTTTGTTTATATGGAAGGTTCGCCCCTCTAATTTTAGCTTATACCTATGTATATTGAAGTCTACTGTTTATATCGTTTTATATTTTGAAATAAATTCTTTACTGGCATAGACACCGCTTACGCGATTATAGCCGAGTTAACAGCAGTGCGCCAGTCATTTCTTCTTTTCGCTACCAAGCGTAGCCAGCTCCTTCTCCACCTTCCACCGGAGTGGAGGTCTTCCTCTTCCTATGCTTCCCCCGGCGGGTACAGCGTCGAATACTTTCAGAGCTGGAGTGTTTTCGTCCATTCGGACAACATGACCTAGCCAGCGTAGCCGCTGTCTTTTTATTCGCTGAACTATGTCAATGTCGTCATATATCTCATAGAGCTCATCGTTCCATCGAATGCGATATTCGATGATACTTACGAGTTCCGTGGATTTGAAGAATATTTAAGTTTTTATGTTTTGATGCCGTGATATTTACCAAATCAGTTCAGCTTTTTCCATATGGCATAAAAATATACCATAGTGTGTAAAATTTTATTGGTTTGGACTGAACCTTTTCATGCTACACATTTCACTTTTTCCTCGGGTTTCAACAAACACTAAGTTACCTATTCGGACATCGATTGCCACTTACTCTATATACAAGATTTCTTGCTTGATTATTATAAACTTCGTTTGTTGGCACAAATATTCTTCTGTATCATTAAACCTTCTGCAAAGTTTCTTCTATATTCTAGCAGAGATATTTTTTTATTAGTTTGTAGGATATGACAAAGGAATTGGTGAACACAAATTCCAAAAGCCTCCAAATAATTTATGACATCATTTTTATAACGCCTGTCTATTCCATAGACATTTCACAGCTGATCGCCTTGGTCTACTCCAACCATCAATGCGTTGTAATGACATTTGGATATTGAAAATATATATTTTTTTTTAAATTTACATCGTTCATGATCGTTCTTGATTCGAACTCGCATTTTCTCATTTTCTTGTCTGACTTTATGTTTGAAGAAAGTCTTTTCGATTTTCTCTGATTGTCTCGGATGTAAAAATTTTCTTCGTTTGGGGAAACTCTAAGGCAATACAGTTGTAAAGTAATTGCTAAAGTATACGTACTTATTCTTGCCGCATTCGTCTTCTTTTTGGTACAAAAAGTACTGCAGAGTTTCCGTCTGACGTAGAGGCTTTAAACTGACTTTTAAACAATAATTTTTAACTTACCTTTGACAGCGATTAAGGGGTGTGCACCATGGAACATGAAAACGGTGGTCCCGGTATTCGTATAGTAAAGAAAGAAGTATATGATATCAGAGAGAAATATAAGTACAACTTCGGGAACATTCAAATCTGTTAACTTGTACAATCCTGTAGTTTCCAATTGTTCATAACCTATTTATTTTTTAATAAATTATTTAATTGTATATGAAATAGCTAAGAAAAAGGATTGGCTGCTTATAATAAATGTCGCATCCAGCTATTTTTTGATAACACTAGACAATAAAGGCGATATTAAGTAGCTTCTGCATTGAACATTTTTTAATGCATAATTTATTTACATGGACAGTTACATAAACATGCAGTTGGTACGCTATCGTAGAGGGGCATCACAATTTTCAAATTGAATGTCTATCTCTCTCATTATTGGCAATAATTTTCGTAGAAGTTAATTTTTTAGAAGGTAAAACGACTCTTTCTATCAAATTTGTATACCTAAAATAATACTTATATTCTTCTATATATAAATATTATCAATGTTTATACCTTGAAGAAATCTCTGTTGTGTTCAAAGTTCAGTATTCAACATAGAAGACCGTGAAAAAGGTTTTATAGCACTTTATAAAAGATCTGAAGACCTTTTTCTTGTTGATTTAAGTCTCCAGGAAATTAAAAAGTAAGAGATGATTATTGAAAATATTTTTGATCATAATCTCATTAGTTTTCAAAGCTGATTTAAAGCCATTAACTCTTCAGGGAATTTCTGTTCGCAAAATTTTTCAAGTGATGTATTTAGTAGTTCCTATTTTAGCTTGAAGAATTTCGATATTTAAGTTCAATAAAATGTTTAATATTGGAATTATAAATGCAGCAATTTTGAATTCTCTGTGGACTTATTTCTAGCTTTAGTTTCGCCATCCCAAATCTGTATTTTGCAACAGAATTTTTTCATATCCTGGTTACGTGCAACATACTCGTACCTGTTATTCTGGTTTTTTTTTATAATAGAGACAATATGGTAGATTTATGCAGATATTTGTAAGTACATTAAGGTATCCGTTATTTCCTAAATTGATTTTTTCGACGCCCCTGAAATTTCAGAGTATGCCTTAAAAAATTTTCCAAAGTAAACAAGCTCTTAATTTTTAATTTAAACCGTCTCTAAATCATTTTGTTTTTCCATATACATACATATATAACTTGGTTCTGAAAAACTACAACCAACTTGGTAAATAGCGAACACCCTAATTTATATATGAAAGGATTTTAACTACCGAAGTCGCTTGCATAAACAATACCCTTAAGGATGAGGGAATATGCCCGGTTTCCATGCAAGCTTTTAGCATATTCCCCGCACACATAGACATAAATGCAAAGTAGGGTACGGTTTATATACTACACTGTGCGACAATAGCAGCAATTCCGTCAAGTAATAGTGAACGAAAAAATATGAGAGGAACTCCATGTCAAGTGAGTTTATGCACGCTGGACATTTTTTCTTTCATATTCTACATGCATATTTTACAAATCAGCATGGGGAGACAACATAAACACCGCCACCGGCCAACACATACATCCACAAAAGTATGCGAAGTGGCGCTCGCTCTACGAGTGACAGCTGCGTAAAACAGCACAACTAACGACTTTGACAACAGTGACATTTCCCGCCACTTAAGCGTCCAGCAAAAACATTCCTTTGGACAACAACAATGTGCACTTGACGATGCAGCACATAAACTATAGTAACGCCACAACAACAACGACCAGAGTTGGCATTCGAGGTGGCCAAGCGAGTGCGCTGACTTTCAACGCCAAGTGTGATATTAAAGCGTGAGAGCGATGTATGAGCGGATAGAGGATTGTAACTATCTAAAGTGAGTCTGAAAAATATAGAAAAATGCGACGAAGAATGCACACAGTATAATAATAAATGATGCAGCGTGATTTAAAAAGTAAGCGAAGTGTTGCAATCTAACCAAGAAGGATTCGCAAGAGTTTTTAATATGTTTGCACTGCACCACTATTTGATATTTTTATATATTTATGGCTCATTATTGAGATGAGAAATTGCTTTGGAGAGTTGAAAAGGCAACTGCGCACGACACTCGTACAATAATAAGAGCAGTTTGTCCCTAAAGATGCATTTTATGGCAATCAATTTGCATATAAATTTAATCCGCAATCGAACAGTTTTTAATTTCTTGAATCGAGCGTGACTTCATAAATATTCGAAAAGTTAAAACTTTATTGCTGAAGTTGATTTGAGTAGGTTCACCAGTAACCACACCATTTTGGTGCTTAGAACTACCAACAACAGAGTTTGCCATAAAACAAAAGCACTAATTTTGACAAGCGAGTTCTTCGAAAATACACAACTCCAAAATCAACTAAAAGCTTTATAATAATATTGTAATATGTTGCTACAGAGTATAACAATTTTGTTCGCCCAACGCTTGCATGTACCACCTAAAACTAATAGAGATTGTGGGTCAAAAATAGTAACACTTTTCAATTTAAATTTCACGCGAAATCCCATTCGTCAAACTTTTTTTTCAAGATTGCTATGACTGTGAGTGACAGCTGTGTCAAATCTCACATTAAAATAATAATTAGTGTGTAGTATACGCTTGTCTTTCTGAAGTACATAAAGTGCATTTTTCCGAAGACAAAACAAAGAAGTTCCATTAAATTTTGTCTGCAAAATCCAATTTCTGGTGCCTAAACCTTCAGAATGTTGGAAAAGGCCTTCGTTGCCTTCAAGTGTTTTTGATTGGAACAGAAGCCGTTGACGGCGAACCACGTTTAGGATGACGGTCAACATAAACTGATGATCAACACGTCAGTAAAGGAATTGTGCTTGAGAACCAACGATAAACAGCTAGAGATCTTGGATCAATTAAACCATTTTGAAAGACCATTTGGGGCTTAGCAGAGATTGCTTCCAACGTTATTAATTTTTTTTCGAGAAACAGTGTCGCGTTAACGTCTGTGAAACAATGCTTTCCGACTACCAGGATATCATGATACATATTGTTACTGGCAAGGAGTCCTAAATCTGTGCTTACGACACAAAAACAGACGATCAATCGGACGAATTTCGTGACAAAGGTGATCCGAAGCCGAAAACACCACGTCAAAGCAGGTCAAAAGTGAAGGTTATATTAACAGATTTCTTATCAAGATATGGGGAATTTCTAAAACCTTCCCATCGGTCAAAACGTCGATAAGGAATACTACTTGAGTATTATGGGTCCTAAAGCTGGACCAGAATTATAAGCAGACAACAGTTGGTTTTGGCACTGAAAGACGGGAGAGTCAAGGAAACATTGTATACCGAATTTGGTCAACATCGTGCAAGTAGATACTGAAATATGGCTTTTCATCGAAATGTGGTCAGTAGAAAGCCTATCGTCCATTTTTGACTTCAGGCAAGTGTAAAATTTAATATTTAGTATTTATTTATTGATATTATCGCGCTTTTGAAAGTTTTTAAACGAACTGTTATATGAGGAGTGGACGGGGCTATCACCCAATTTTATTTTTACAACGTCGGTTGGAGTGCTGAAATGATTTGCTCTGATTGCATTTGGATATTGTACTCTAAGTGGTTTAGGGGATATATACCCTAAACCTCTTTAATGGTGGAATGCAGTCCACAGTTCTACATTACTTGGTTTTACTTTCTTTTTTTTAAATATTACATATTATAAATAGCCTTTGTTGATTCATACGATAGAAATGTACTTAAAAATATTCATGCAAAAAAGGTAGTTTAAAAAAAACGGGGTTTAAATTTTAAGTTAATACTAAACTGTCCGAAATTCACGGGAAAAAACCAAATATAATTTTGAACTTAATGAGGCTTTTGAAAAAATCTATTAGGGTCATTGTTTTTTTTTTTTTTTTTGAATAAATAAACTATCGTAATCGGAAAAAAAATATACTTTCTTAAATCTCTAGACTAGAATACCATCTTAATCAAATATATTTGCTAAGCTGCTCAGAACAGGTTTCAAATATAGGTCCTTCAAAATTTACCGGCGGTGACATAATTTTCCACAGTCATTATGTTTATTATTTTTATTGCATGCATGTCTTCTCCAGGTACCAGGTAGCAGTTTCCACTTACTCAATCCTAAATCGTTTGAAGCACTGAGAATAAAAAGGTATATGCAAATTCAAAAATATACGAAGAGTTTATAAGCGTTACTTTCCGAATACCGTAGTGTATTGGTGCTCATTGTCACTCTCTTCTCTCTCTTAAATAGTGCTTTTCAAAATTCTCATGAAAAAACCTTTATTCATAATGTGAAAAAGCCTTTACAAAAACGGGTGTTAAAGCGATGCAGAAGAGCTGTCATTCGCGTATATAAAAAGGCATGTATACAACTTCGAATAAAATTGGACTTAATCCCTCTTCTACAATGCTTAAAAAAATTAGTAAATAAAAAAAATACTTTAAAGTTCATCAATTTCACGAATTTTCAGTTCAAACAAACACACAGTTTTCCGTATGTACTATGTCGGTGGGATCCCTAAATGCGAGTGCTTTGGCATTTTTCCGCATATAATTTTGTATATTTTTATATATTTTTCAAAATTTTTACATAAGTATTTGGAATGCGCTCGCACGCTCTGCAAAGTGGAATAAATCGAATTGATTTTCCATATCACACATTGCTTTGCTTAAAATAAAAATCACACATGTTCCATGCGTTGTTGTAAGCAAGTGCACCCTTGTTAATCCCAGTAATGCAAGAGTAGTGCAAAAGCATTTTTATATTCGCTGCTGAACGGTTATGTGTTTGTAAATATTTAATATGAAAATTTCGCAAATAACAACTGGTTGCACAGCTGCATAAATAGAAAATATTATTCTGGAGTATAAAATCCACATTCATATAATATTATACATGTATATGTATTTAAAAGTGAGTACAGACGTTGTTTCTTGACAAGTAGAAATGATATACAGGGTAGGCCATTTAAAGTTGACCCATTTGTTTCTAAAAAAAAGAACAAAAGAAAACAATGTTTTTTGTTCATTTCAAAAATAATTTATTTTGGTCCAAGGGATTTGTTTCAGCTAATATTTAAAAATTAGATCGCGTAAATGGGCACCTTTAGCTTTGACAGCTAAATGCACTCTTTTTTCGACATTTTCCATGACTTTGGCCAATGTTTCGGATGATATGGCGGCTGTTTCACGTCGAATGTTGGCTGTCAGTTGTGCTAAGGTCTTTGGCTTATTAGCGTATACACTTGGATTTCAAATAACCCCACAAATAAAAGTCTGGTGGCGTCAAATCTGGTGATCTCGGTGCCAGTCAACATCACCATTTTTCGATATCAATTTTTTCGATGGCCATTTGCCAAAATTAAGGCGTCGCGGATAATCAGCTGGGTTTAGTTTTTGTGCCATTTGAATCTTATATGGAAACATCTTCAAATCTTTATGAATTATGCGTCGGAGAGTGGTGCGAGAGATGTCTAATTCCTGAGAGCGGCGATAACTCGATGTCGATGGAGTCTCCTCAATACTGGCTCGTACAGCTTCGATATTTTCATCAGAACGTCCTTGTGCGTTGTCTGGGTGCATGACTGGCATTACTGAGATTACCGGTGTTAACAAATTTTGCGTATAAAGACTTAATTGTGTTCTTAACTGGAGCACTTTTCACTTTATTTTTTTTTTCGAAAAGCACGTTGAGTTAACACAATTGAAAAAGTTATTTTGAATATAAAGCTGAACAATTTCAGCGCGTTCTTTTGGGAGTGTACTGTTCCATGGTATAAATTGTCTTCGAATGACGCTTCTAACGCGGTATGACATTAGCCGATTTGTCAGCGCTGTTAAAAGTTACAGCGTTGCCAGATGGGTCAACTTTAAATGGCCTACCCTGTATATATAAATATGTATAATACATACACACATAATTTTTTCAAAAAAAAAAAATTAATTTGAAAATTTAAAAAAATTAAATATAAATTAAAAAATTTAAATTAAAAAAATTACATTTAATGTAAATTTTAATTTTTTTTTTAATGTTATAAAATATCCTTTTTTTTTAATTTTTTTTGTTTAAGATTGAAAGAAATTTTGATTTTTTTTTTGAAGAAAGGGCTTATAAGGGCTTTTTAATAATTTTAGCACAATTCACTTGCCTTTACATCGTCTTCATAAATCAAGCTATTTTTCTAGCCTATACTTATTTTCTAATATGTGACAGAAACTGCAACTCTTCTCAAATAACTTGCGTCCACTGCAATAAAATTTAACTGCAATTTGGAAGTCTTCAGGTAACATAAGTATATAAACATATCTTACTTACACATTTATTACGAGTAAATATGAAAAAGTTGTTATGCATACATTTTCCACACAAAAGTTAGCAACCTAAACTACTTTTGTGTACCTTATGTGCTTAAACAAATTACAATTACTCAGCGTTGCTTCGTGAAAAGCAACTCTAATAGGAACTGTGTGTGCATTTTGCACCGCAGCATCTAAAATGTAGATGAAATTTCCCAGCGCTGCACCCTTTGTACCCCACACAGCGCATGTTAGCTGCGTTTGTTTACATTTACTTCACTTAGCCCCAGCCGCAGCCGCAGTCACATTCTAATTTTACTTTTATTTGGCCGCCCCCTCGGTTTTACACAGCCACTCAAGTTACGTATACGCACTGCGCTCCGCATAAATCTGCTTTGTCTCTACTCAAATATTCATAAGTGGCTGTTGCGTTGCACACACTTTAAATCGTTACTTATGACAACTATTATTATTGCATTCTTTACATATTTATGCATTCTCATTTTCGTGTTGCTTCCGAAATCCTTGCAAATGTGTATGTGCCTTTAAGTATAGTGAATAAGTAAATTGTGTTGGATTCGCTAAGATGTCAGATCAGAAAGCATATGAAGTTTTTGGAAGTTCAAGAGAGTATTCGCTGCTCAGCGATCTGCATATTTAAACCCTATGGTAGATATTTTCACTGTAACGGGTGACTTTGAACGTAGTTTAGCTTGTTGCAAATTTCAATCACTTTCTGTTTGGTCACGATAACAAAGTTTCTCGAAGGTACAGAGATATTTGTTCATATGCGTGTTAGCACAGTTTCCTCCTCCACTGCAGGTAAATATTTATAATTTCTTATATAATTTTGTTCATTTCGATTGGAAAAACGAAATCAAGAGCAACGCGTCGCGATAACATTTTGCGCCATATTGGGCGATGGAGGACGATCTCACGCTGCTTGATTGAGTTATTACAGGCGATGAGAGCTGGTTTTTCCAACATGACCCAGAAACCAAATGCCAAAGCTCACAATGGTTATCTCCGCGCGCCCTCCGCCCGAAAAAAGCACGCATGAGCAAGTCGAAGGTGAACACGATGATTATTGCCTTTTTTGATAGCCGTGGAATCGTCCTCAAAGATTTCGTTCCACCGGGGAAAACTGTGAATCAAGTCTACTATTGCCAAGTACTCGAAAAATTGCGAAAACGAGTCAACAGGGTGCGTCCAGACATCGCTCGTAACTGGATCCTTCATCCCGGCAACGCGCCGTGCCACACCGCCTTCAGCGTGTCCCAGTATTTTGCCTCTAAAGGGATCGCCGTGTTGCAACAGCCGCCTTATTCACCCGACATGTCACCCTGTGCCTTTTTTTGTTTCCTAAAACAAAATCGGTGCTCAAAAGAACCCATTTTGAGTTGATTACGGACATCCAGGCTGCCGTGACGAGAGTACTCGCGGACATCCCAGTCGAAGCGTTCCAGAAATGTTACGAAGCATGGAATACGCGCTGGAATCGCTGTATAGCTTCCCAAGGGGACTACTTTGAAAGGGATGGCAGAGTTGTAGAATAATTTTCAAATATACGGTTTGTAAGGAATCAGTCTCAATACTTAATTGTCACACCTCGTACTTTCAAAGTAAATTATTGCTCGAATACAAATACCTCAAAGCAAGCGTAACAATTATTTAAAAGGCTTTCAATGACTTGCTTGGGCTTGCAGATGTAAATATTTTGTGTTATATTGTGTGCAGCATATCATTTTCCTTCGCTGCATGAAACAGAAGGTTATTCTGTTGTTTTCCAATGTTTTTAACCTTGATTTTTTTTCCTTAGAATTTCCTTAAAAACTCTCCTGTAAGAGTTACAAGCAATTTAAACATCAAATTCATAGTGTTTATCGAGTACACCATGTCGTATGAGTAACAAATAATTTGTCAGGCACTTGTATGAATGCTCAGTACGTTTGATGCAAATGTTCCTATGGTAAAAATTATTAAAACAGTTTTATAGGGCATGAAGTTTAAGATGGGAAAAGTTAATTGATTTGGATACGATTTAAAAGGTTATTGGGTTTCCTCGGGTTAAAAACAGCAATTTTTCATAAAGTTTTTCTCATATAAAAAATTAAATATTTAATTACATTTTTTATTGTTATAAACCTACACTATTAACAAAGAAACTTAAAACGAACGTTTACAGACACTGCGGCGATCGCAGCACAAATGTGCATTTACCGGCGTACAAACTTGCAGCATCAGTACGAATTTTCGAACTTTACTTGTTCCTACTGTCCGTCAATGTGTTAACAAAGAATTCTGAAATTTTTGGTAAAACTTTTGGTAGAACTTTTATGAAGGAAAAAAACAGAAAATTGGAATTTTTGGTTGACAGTTTTATAAAAATAAAAAAAAATAGGCAATAATCCATGCAAAATTTCTTGAATGTATCTCATGAAATGAAAAAGTTTTCCATACACGCTTTTGATTCTGATTGCTCAATTTGTGTAACAGCTATATGCTATAGTGATCCGATCTAAACAATTTTTTCTCAGATTCCGCCAATGCCTAAGACAATAACCTATGTCAAACTTGATGACGATATCTCGTCAAATAAAAAGGTTTTGCTTAGAAGCACTTGATTTGTATCAGTCAGTGTGGGTCAAATGTCTTTTGGCAAGAAAAGATAGGTTCGATATCTCAAAAATTATATAAAGGCATACGGACAGACGGGCCCGGTTATGCTAATCATTTATATATATATTTCATAGGGTTTCAACCGTTTCCTTCTGCGTGTTATAAACTTCATAATCAATTTAATATGACCTGTTCAGTAAAACAAAGAGCTTGTTTAGGACCATAAAAAATCAATCTCGGAAATAATGGACACCCTAATGACACTGTCATGGCTAAGTTTCTGTATATCGCTCTTCATAAATTTATTAAACTGGCTGCTTATGTCCCGTGTTAGAATTAATTTTTCCCTCTCCTCATTCAAAGAATTTTCAACACATGCAAGACCCTAGACTCTTTAACTCTAACAAATTGGATTATACTCGTATGTATATATTTGAATAGTTTCTTATTTGCAACTAAATAACTTAGAATCTGTTAGCTGTTGTCAACAAACAAGTAAATATGTTATATGGTAACTGCAGCCAACCTGTATGCGCAGAGACACACCTGCTCTTCTTTCAATATATACATACATACATGTATATATACTTGTATATGTTGTAGCAACATGCAATATGTGGTTGCACACTGTCATATTTACCTCATAGGTTTTGCTTATAACAACAAACACACATATGTAATATGATGCAACTGTTATAGATGAGCGCGAAGCTGATCTCATGCAAGTAGTAGTTGAAGCTCTGGGTAAACACACAACCACATAAATATGCAACTATTGTCATACAAAATTCAAAAGATAGGGACATGCACAGGTAGTTAGTTGGCTTTGCTTGCTTTTGCTCGGCGCTTTGGTTGCTTTGGTTACCTCTATGTCTTTTACTTGCATTTTTGTTGCTTAAAGTTAGGTTTTGCTATTGCCTACCACCGGCAACATATTTGCATTGCAATTGCTTGTTGCGGAGCACAGAAACTACTTACTACCTTTGGTGCTTGCATATTTTCAAGGCACAGCAACAATTTCTCGCCGCCAAGCTGCGCACAACTCATCTCGCTAAAAGCAGAGCTATTGTCGCGCAACATACTCAAGGCGTCTCGTCGGCTTTTGACATCATTCACCATTCTACAACAATCATCGCTGTTGCACTACTTACATTTCTGTCGCTGTTTCTTCAAAACCATCTATGCCGACATGTATAAGTTTGCGTGTGCGTGTACTACTTCATAGTAGTGTCTGCCGCACGTAACTTTCTTTAGACAATTTGCAACTTTCTTGTTACAACAGCAACGCTGGCATAAATTCAACTTTTGCTTTTCTTCTTCTTTCGTTTGCTGTACAACAGAGAAACCAGTTCGCTATCTCCAACCGAATCACCAGTCATATTTTTGCATGCGTGTGTTTGTATGCGCGCGGCATGACTTACTCAAGTTGCACTTGCTCCACTTTTGTATCTAGTTTCCCATTTAAAATTCTCTTCATGACGAGTGCATTAAATTTCAATTTTCCGGCAAGAGCGAGCGCTCTCCCAACAACCACAACCACTGCAATAAAACAGTGCGTAAGCGAATTTGTTAGAGCACGTGCGCCGCTTGAAATAAAAATTAAGCGGAATATTGGTTAAATAAATTTGAAGAATGCATGATTGCAACTCAGAAGATTATTGCGAAGAAATTTATTTCTTCTAGCGCATATTGAGAATGCGGCGAAGTGTATGACACTATTATAAAACCTGACTCACATTAAATTTTCCGATGATGATGCAGCTAATTGAAATAAAACTTTCAACCAATGTATGTTAGTATAGTAATATGGTATTTCATAGAGCTATACAATTCCCTAGAGTGAAAGCTCTCGGTGTTTCACATTTATATTCAGTTTATGTATGTATTAAGTTTAAACTCTACGACTAACTAAACGGAAACCGACAAGGCCCTTATTGTTGTCTAAAAACAACCCTTAAGGCTTTGGTAAGATGCAGCTGCTGTGTGTGTAGCAACTAAATTTGCTCATTTTTATACTCTTGCAACACCTTGTTACTACCATATACAATAATGTTGAAAATATAACACCATCGTTACCAATTGTTCTTTTTATAATGGTGTTGGTTGAATGTGGAGTGCGTCTTTTACTATATGCCTCAACCATATTAGATAGCGGCGAGGTGAATCAACATCGATTCAGACCACTAAAGCCCTTGACGGCCAAGACTCGAACGCTACATCGAAAGGGAGCAATGAAATACTCTACTCGACCTCGAAGAAAAATATACGATAGCACTTTTGAATTACTCGCAGCCAGACTTGTGACCTCTACCTTATATAGTGAAACTAAATATATTGACCCTATAAAATGTTTATATAAATGAACAAATTGATGATTTTAGTCGGTATATACGCTAGCTAGTCCCTCAAATTTTGAAATATCGATCTAAAATTTTATATACGTCCTTTTCTCGCCAAGAAGCTGCGCATTGTAGGAACCGCCGATATCGGTTCGTATATGAAAAGTTTTTTATTGGACGAGATATCTGCACGACTTTTGACATGAACTTTTACCAAAGGCATCGCTATAATCTCCGAATATATTATCGTGTTCGAATCACTTTAGCTTAAAACTGATATATAAAGTTCTTGTATGAAATGTTTTATTCAGTGCAGCCAACAACTTGTAAATAGAAAAATCGGCCTCAAATAAATATGTGAAAATGTACACACACATATAAAAATAATCTTGTTTAATGGAAAAAATCGGACTAGATTGAATATATAAAAATATGTAAGCACATATGCTTTCATAAAAATAATTTTTCGTATTTTCCAATATCACTCAATAAAAAGGCTTAAATGGCGCTGTCGCTATGCCTGAGCGCTATTAACTATTCGCTGCAATGCGTAAACAGTAAATTCACTTGCACTGCCCACCACTCTGCACACACACTACAAACACTGTCGTTTTATGCCATAAATACGCAAACATTTAAGCTTTGCCATGAAAATAATTTTGTACCACACTGCGTATGAGTACTTTTTATTTACGAGTGCGCAGGCGAATATTTATGTTTGTGTGTGTGTGTGGGTGTTTGTAAAATATACTCGACGTGCATTTGCCCGTACTGCCGCGCTTATAAAAGTTATTGCGTTTGTTTATCACTTTTAATTATTGACAAGGCCAAAGGGGGGAGGAGAAGCGCCGCAAACGAAAGTGGCAGCGGTTGGCGACGGCAATAAACAACTGCCCGCTCGTTATAAACAATGATGCTTTATTGAAAATTGAACATTTCCGCGGCTTTGAAATTTCTCCGCAATTCTCTTCTGTTTGTTTTTGTTGTAGTTGATTTCAACGCCACGCAATTATTGTTTGTTGCAGCGCTGTGTTTTGCCACAGCTAATGGCTGTCGGCAACTTTCGCTTGCTGCTGCCTGCCAAAGCAGTGTTTATATGTTTGGACTTGCAAATTATTTGTTGTTGGCATTGCACTGCCCTATTTACGTGCCCATGCATGCGTGTGTGTGTGTGTGTGTGTGCTCAAGGACGACGTGCTGTAATTGTGGTTATATAAGTGTTTTATATGTGTTGCCGCTGCAAATTAAAATGCGCTCAAATAACACACACACAACAACAAACACTTAACGCAACACTCAACTGCCATTTATGGCTTTAATTTGGCAATATTTTGGCGAAATATTTTACATTTTTTGTTTTTTGCTGGCCAAACTTCTATAAATTTAAACGTTTTTCGCTTTTTCTGTGTGTGTTATTGGAATTTAGAGAAATATTGCATGCAAACACTTTTTGCCGTGCCCTCAGTGCAGTAGTTGCTAAGCATTTGCTGAAATTCAATTTATTTCCAAAATAATTTTAATTTTTTTCTGGCAAGGTTTTAGCCATTCAATTTCCTATAAATAAATTTGGTTTTAAAGCCTGCAGAAATTTCTGGTTAATATTGTGAAACATTTATTTCAAAGCAGAGGAATTTCTTTTACTCATTCAAATATGCCAGAGGGACAAATGCAATATTTATTGAGTGGCAATATGCTCGCCATTGTTCAAATACAATTTTTGACAAACAATCTCTTTCGTTAAATGCAATTAAATTTAGTTTACTAAATCTCGTTTTTATTTTGAAATAAATTGTTAAATACTTAGCATTTGCGAAAAAAAAAATGTAAATAAAAAAAATATTGTTTTAATGTTTTTTGCCCCAATTGCAAAAGGATTGGCCTCAGGGTATTCAATAAATTTTGATACTTTGATTATTGAAAAGAAGCAGAACCGCGAATTTTCGAATATTAACGACTTGTAACCTATATATGAGTTTGGTAAAACTTAAGGGAGTCGGAAATCGAACATATTATACAACTTACCCAATATTTAAATCAGAAAGAGTTCATAGGGAAGAGTACCAGCATTTACTGTAATTGCTAGATAGTATGCCAACCAGCTCAAAATGTCCTCCGAGCTCTAAGGCATCGCGGTAGCAAAGAGCAAATCAGTAGCTATAAAGACGAATTGCGATGTACATACATCTGTGCAGAGTGTATAGTATAAATATTGAGATATGAATATTCGTATCTTATCAGTTGACTGTCATAATACTATAAACTAATTGTAATTCTTTTTATAAATGTAACTTGCGCAAAATCTCATCGGTATACATGACATTTACGTGGATTATTCTATGTTTTTCGAAATGTTGTCTTAAAGCTAATATGTCTTTGTAGACGTAGCTATCTACGTTAAATCGCATTCCACTTACGAATTTCTATATTTGTCCGAAGTTTTCCCTCAAAATGGCCATAGAATCGCGAGCTGTTGGCATCCCATCTTGTTGAAACTGTCAACCCAAGTTGCAGATAGCCTTCACACGGTCGTTCTTTTTGAAAAAATACGGTAATGATTAAGCCAGCGACAACCACATCGTCTACAGTGCATCGGGATGCATGGGCAGTTCTTGAACGGCTTCTGGTTGCTCTTCACCCCAAATGCGGCAATTTTGTCTTATTTACGGATTCAACCAGAAATGAGCCTCATCGCTGAACATAAACACGCGCGCGCGTCTTTCGAACCGAACACTGATTTTCAATTAAAATTCAATGATTTGCAAGCGTTGCTCGTTAGTAGTCTATTCATGATGAAAATGTCAAAGCATACTGAGCACTGTCTCTTTGACACCATGTCTGTTGTTTATACAAATATATCGGCATTTTCACCTTATATTCGAACTCGTCTACGTCAAAGCATATCTGCGTTACTAACGTGAGTTATTATTTCGGGAGATAGCTATAGCATAAACTCACACGGTCGTGTTGGTTTTCGTTCTTTATTAAGGCGGAAACATTACTCCAATCTTACACTAAAACAAATTGATAACGAGCGGTTCATACAAATTTTAGTTTTGTATACAAATATTATTTTCCATATCTTTAGGCAACTATGGTCGCTGAGAGTCTCCAATTTTCAAATTTCCCCTAATTTGAATACCCAGAATAGGGTATGTATAATAGCCTTGCCATGAGTTTTGAAAGACCCAGAAGAAGATGCCGGCCCCCCTGTAAAATATATATAAATTTAAATTATCAACGGAACGAGCTGATTCGGCTAAGCTACGTCCTTTTGTCTAGTGACGTACGAGTATATACGGGAACTAGACTATCAGTTTTTGAGATATCGAAAGTTGGAGTCCTTCCCTCTTCCTCTGCTTCCCCCGGTGGGTACTGCGTCGAACACTTTCAAAGCTGGAGCGTTTTCATCCATTCGGACTACTTGACCTAGCCAGCGTAACCGCTCTCTCTTACTTCGCTGAATCTTCTACAGCTCAATTGTTCAATCGATTGCGTTGTTCTCCGTTGCCAATGCGCAATGATTCATAAATCTTTCGCAGAACCTTTCTTTCGAAAACTCGTAACGTCAACTCATCAGATATTGCCTCGTCCATGCCTCTGCACCATATAGCAGGACGGGAATAATGAGTGACTTATAGAGTTTTGTTTTTGTTCGTCGAGAGCAGACTTTACTTCTCAATTGCCTACTTAGTTTAAAGTAACATCTGTTGGCAAGAAATATTCTGCGTTGGATTTGGAGACTGAGGTTGTTGTTGGTGTTGATGCTGGTTCCAAGATAAATGAAATTATTTACGGCTTTGAAGTTATGACTGTGAACATTGAAGTGGGGGCCTAGCTGCGAGTGCAATGTCTGTTTGGTTGATGACAGGAAATATTTCGTCTTACCCTCGTTCACCATCGATGCCATTTACTTTGCTAGCTTGTCCATTCTGGAGAAAGCAGAACTAATAGCGCATTTGTTGAGGCCAATAATATCAATATCATCGGCGTACGCCAGCAGCAGTAGCTATTTTTATAGAAGATGGTACCTTCCTTATTTAGTTCTGCAGCTCGAAATATTTTCTCCAAGAGTAGATTGAAGAAGTCGGCCATGGTAGGACATGGTGAATATTTGATCAGTTGTTGATTTTATTGGCCTAAAGCCACACTGAAAAGGTTCAGTAATTACATCGTCTGCTCTATTGTCGTGGTTTGGGGAATCGGGTTCACCATCTCCAGTGTTCTGCTTCACTCTCATTCAAGAGGTAGAGCAGTTGCCCGCCATAATTTCTGTATGTTCTGGACTTCAGTCGCTAGATCACCTCTGGGTGTTCAACAAGAGTTAGATGGAACAACTTTAGCATACAGCTGCCATATTAACTCGTCGATAATAATCGTGTCCTTGTATGGAAAATTTTTATTTTTCACCAGTATTCCAGCGTCGGGGCGAAGTTGACGCTTTTCTTATTTTGAATTTCAAGCGGGTTAGTTGTTGTTAAAAATTATTAGTGTCACCGGTTTTAATTAAAACTTTGCTGGGAATATCATCAAGTCTTGCAACTTGTGGTCGATTGTAGTGCCTTGAAGGTGTTACTTTTTAAGGTAAGACAAGAATACAGTCACACACACACACACAAATTAGAAAGCATATTATATGTATATACCGCTCCCTTTTGTTCGAAATATTTCCTGGTGCTTTTCGGCATACTGGAATACTGCCAAACTTCCATGGTATCTTAAGCAAGCTTCTTCAAGTTTATAGTCTGCAAGCGACGCTAAGTCTGTTTTGACATTGAAATGACATTCTGCACTTATAAAACGCATTAGGTACAGGTTCCGCTATGACAGTGTTGAAGCATAGTTAGTAGTCAAATCGGCAGTCCCCTCAACGGTTGTTACACTGCGACACTTGAAATAGTTTTCTAAACGAGCAAAAGCAGCCAGGAAGCTAAAGCTAGTATTTTTTGCTATTCTCTTGGAATTTTATTCATCGACTATAACGAATGTATGTTGGTATGTACTTCGGTTCCAATGTTGGACTATATTGTTAGTCCAACGATTTTTCAGCATTTTAGGTACGTCTTAGGGTCAATAAAAGAGCCCCCTCGTTATTTGGTGTTAAAATACTTAAAAAGATATATTAAAACTTGCTGTAACCAATTTTCAATAACGAATCACTGAAAATAGTAAAACAATTGCATTTATAAAACTTTTTTTCTCGCAATTGTTCATTAACTAATAACAACTCTTCGTACATGTTGAACTTGAATAAGTATCTGTCGAAACTTTACATTCCAGTTTTCCTTCCTCTTGTAATGCTTTTATGAAAGCAAAATATTCCGTTTTACCACATGCATTCAACTTGACAGATAAAATTCCCACAAAAATTGGAAATTGTTAAGCAAATGGAAACACAATACTCGTGGCATGCGAATGGAATTTGTTCACCTTGAGTTACCCACACGCGTTCACATCTTTCTTATATAATTGATTGCTTCCATGTTCTTCGCTGATTTCTGAATACAGCACTTTTTTTTCTAATTCGCCTCTTTCGTTGCATACTTCGAGGCGCGCCATCAAGCTAAGTTAACGATCACGTGCAGGTATCTTCGAATAGCGCCCGAACGTACGAACGGCGCGAACGCACAAGCCAATGCGAACTTCATTAGGAATATGTCAATAGCATTCTGCATAACATTCCTGCTTCGGCGTCAGTTTCAACGTCAATTTCCCTTCTTTGCGTTTCGTTTCTTTTGCGATTGCTTTTGTTTGAATTGCATTTACATATGTAATGCGTATTTATTTGCATATTTCTGCTTAAAAACGACGATGGTGCATATTCGAAATTCCGCTGTTGTTTCCCTCTGCTTTATTTTGCCTTTGCTGCCATGGTGCCAGTGTTGTCTCAGCTGCATTGTGCAATCGATGGAGTGTCGCATATTTGCATTGCAACGTGCGTCATTTGTTCAAGCTGCCACTGCCGCGTCATATGCCAACCTAGCGATGGGGTGCTTTGTGTTGCCACAACTCGACTTTTTTTTTATATTTATATTTTTTTTATTTTCGCGCATTTTAATGCACGACCGAAGCGCTTTGTATGCTGTGTTGCAAGTACAGCTGACGCACAATGACAACTGCTATTTCTGTGGTTAATGTGTGCAACGTGTAAGGCATTTGTAAAATAAAGAAAACTCGTACAGAATTGATCGGAATTTCTTTTAGTTGCAAAATTTAAAGTTTGATTTTCTTAAAAGTTAAATAACGTTTTACCTTTAATATTGTAGATTATCGCTACCGTTTTTTTATAAAATGTAAATTCTTTTAACAGGTCAATTGAAAAGTCTCCGGCCTGACACATAGTTGCTGATACTAGAATTAAATCTTAAAATTTAGTTAGCTCTAAATTTAAAAAAAATCGAATTTTTTTTTATATTTTCAAAGCTTAACTATTCAAGAATATGTGTACAAGAGGATTTTTCAAAATTCAAATTATTTTCGGAAATAGAGGCATTTTTCTGACCCGGCATCCAAACTGGTTCGGCCGGAAAGCGAAACTTTAAACACGTTTTTCTCAAAACTGACTTTTTTCGGAACGATACCCACGATTTCTCAGGTTCTACTGGACTGATTTACTTGAAATTTTTATAGAGTCTTCTTTAAAGGCTTGTCTATGGTTGGAACTAGCCCAATCTCCAAATTTTTTATTTTTATTGTTTTTAAAACTTCGAAATAGTCAGAAAAGTGATCCAAAAAAACTTTTTTTTAGGCAGACTCCATTTTGTGAAAATTTTTTTTTTCCCACTTTTCCGTAGTTCCGGCCATTGCGACATTATTCTAGAATAATAATATTTTTTTTCTTCTTGGTTTCAGATAACTAGGAGGGTTTGAAATCATGGGTATGGATAATAAAAAATGGATAGTAAAAATATTAATTGCCTTTTTTGCGACACTTTAAAGATTACCTGAAATTAATGCTTCTAGACTAGAATACCCCCTTAAAATTTAGTTAGCTCTAACCTTCAAAAACCTCATGTTTATACATGATAGATGTCAAGCTACATATTAGTTTATGAGATATAGCACTTTGGATGATTGTTAGTTTACAAAAAATTATTCAAAAGGAATAACGTGTGCTAATAAAGCATTGCGTTTTAGGGGACAAGATTTGAATTGATCAAAGTTATTTGGACCCTACACCACCGGGTAAGGTTTTAAAGGCAAAAAAAGGATATATATATATATATATATTTTTTTTTTTTGCGGCGACATGAGCAATATAATTTTATTCAATTTATTGACATATTATTGTACAACTTTTGAAGTACATCCGCTGTGGCGGTGAATCTCCAGAAGCGTCTTGAAAAAAAGTGGTTTGGCGGTAAACATTACTGGATCATCTGAAACAAACAAAGAGAGGTCGTTACCGACGGAAACATCGAAAAGCCCACAAAATAATTTTTTTTTTTAATAATAGTTTAATATGTAATAACAATAGTTTAATATGTGATAATGGATGAAACATAGCTCCATATTTTCACTACGAAGTGCAATCGACCGTCATCATAGTGGACGATGAACCCGCTCTAAAGCGAGGAAAAACACAACCCTGCAATGTTATGGCATCTGTATTTTAGCATTCGCATGGCATAATTTTTATTGTCTACTTTGGAAAAGGAAAGACCGTCAGCAGCGATTATTACATAGCGTTATTGGACCTTTTGAAGGACGAATTCGCTGAAACACGGTCGCATTCGAAGAAAAATAAAATGCTGTTTCACTAAGCCAATGCACCATGTAACAAGTCACTGAAAACGATGGCGAAAGTTCTTAAATTGTGCTTCGAATTGCTCTGCATACACTGTATTCTCTAGATCTGATCATCAGTGAATATTGGTGGAACGGAAACAAAGAAGGAGCTGGTACAAAAAATTGATAATTGCCTTGTCATCGCTTTCCCTTAAGTGAAAACCTATATTTCAGAAACTACTTCACCGATTTCAATTAAATTTGGTGCTTCTATAGTTCACTTTCTATATACAAGTCATTTTAGTTCCATGTGATCATTTTACTTTATTTATTTTCATCAATGAAGTTATCAGAATCAAATTTTGCAAAAAAATAGCCTCAAATTATTTCATCCAACGTAGAGAAATTGTCGGAATAAAACTTGCCTGACGATTTTATCCTTCACTCATTTAGTACTTTTTTTAGTTGAAGAGGTCGAAGGTCGTCCAGATCGAGTCATGTCTTCAGCGAACTCTCGTCTGTCTTTGAAGACTTTTTAACATTGAAGGGGTTACGTTTTTGACTCACCTTCGCAACCATTTCGCACACAAAATTTGGTTATACAAAATTTTAAACGAATTCTTTGTTCGATATTTTATTCACTGCAAAAATCGCAACGCTCATCAGCTTTAAAGTATCCTGAACTCATTATTAAAGAGCTCAAGGCTAGTATCGCCGCTCTGCTATCTGGGTGGATGGACACTCCTCTGAAGGAGGCTGCACTCTGGAGCAGTAAATCTACTGTTACCTTAATGGCTGCAACCTCGGCCTAGAAGACACTGTAATAGTCACGAAATCTGAAACTGGAGTTGACAGAGAGCTCCTGATAGCAGCGATACCTTTTGTGCTCTTTCTTCGATATTCGGTTTGCATGGAAGCCTCCTAGCCAGGATGAGCCCTAGATTCGTCACTGTATCTATTGGTTACACACGGATTTATCCCATTTGCGGTATCTTGTATCTTCTGGTAAATAAAACCGTCTTAGTTTTATTTGGGTTGATGGTGAGACTATTTACGACTACCCAATTTGTTATGACGCTCAGACACCCTTGCGTTAATTCGTAAACAGTACCCAGGAACTTTCCTTTGATCATAAGCGCTACATCATTTGCATAGGCAATCACCCGGCAGCCACGCTCTTCAAAATTTTTAAGCAGGTCGTTAACGAACAGGATCCATAGAAAAGGAGGGAGAACTCCACTTTGTGGGATTCTCCTACTCACATTTCGTCAACCACGTGCATTTTCCCATTCAATTTCGATCCCTTTGTCGCAAAAATGACCGATTATGAGTTGCTTGAGTTTTGATTGAACCCCAAGATCCTCCATAGCAGTTACAACTACTTCAGGCAGGACGTTACTGAAAGCTTCCTATATATCAAGGAAGGTCCCAACAGCGAGTTTCTTAGCCCTAATGGCTTCCTCGAGTCATGATACGATAGGATGCAAGTATTTACTGGCTTGTCTTTACAATAAGCATGTTGCGCTTTTGATAAATGGACCATCGGAATGTGCCCTATTATGTACCAGTCCATCAGTCTTTCCAGAGTTTTTAGTAAGAAAGACGAGTTGCTGGTGGCCGAAAAGCTCTTGGCAGTTGCGTGAGATCCCCTGCCTGCCTTCGAGATGCACGTGACTCTAACTCGTCTCCAGACGTTACAGGATAATATAGGATTTGCTTTGTACTTTGTGTTAACTATGTTTGCTATGTGGAGTCCTAATACTCCATTATTTAGAGTAACAAAAATTAACTGCTAAATTAATTGTTCTGTACTAGTCGTAATCTAGAATTTTAATGCCAATTAATGGAGATAATGTCTTTTTGGTGGTAATAATTCATGAAAATGTCGGAAACTATCAACATTTGTAATGTTGAACTGTGTAATTATGGTCATTTACATACTTACCTTTAATACTTATATTAAAATTAGCAATTACATGAAATTGCATGTCTTTGAAATGAAAAACACCAATTAAATTCATTATTCGAGGAAAATATATTATTTATTCGACAATCAATTTCAATGCACATCATTTACACATTCCAAATGGTTTCGCAACATTCCATCAAAATGTTGCTTGATCTTTGACAATGCATTATTTCACTTTCTTGCCATAGTTTCTTCCATTTTTTATTTAATTACAATTATTTGTTTCACCTAAATTTCATTTATAACATAAAATTATCATTTAATTAGCTCAATTATGTCTTAATTATTGATTTCTGTTTGAGTTTTCATATAGTTTCTAAATAAATCCAATTTCTTTAATTTACCGTCTATAGTTACAAAACTTAGTTGCTAGAATTTTGTTACGAATATATAGAATTATGTTTCATAATTACATTACTTTAACATATGTGTACATTAATATGTGTTATAAATATAATACATACATATATTACATAAGCACTTGTTGCTCATATACATGCTTGTCCTAGAATTAGTATCTAATGTTCGTTAAGTCTTTTGAAGTAATTAGTAATTGCTAATGCATTACTTCTAGTGCCTGTTTGCAAATTTAGAATTCGCAACATTCAATTGTAGGTTGTGTCGCTAACGTGCGGGGTTCAAAGTAGTTAAAATATATTTTTTAAATTAAAATTTTGACTTTCAGAGATAGTTTGGGGTGAGTCATTGAAATAAAACTAATTTCTGTTTGCAAAGTGAACTACCTATGATTCCAAAATGTGAGTATTGAGGATTGAAAAACTCAGTTAAAGAGAGGGTAAGCCGAAGAAGCGAAGAAGTTGCATAAATGAAGTCCACGTGTAGTAAAAATATTTTTGCTCTCAAAAAAAAGAAATAAAAAATAAAAAATAACCACACACAAAACCAAAATTAATTTTCTATAACTCACCCGGTGTTAGAAAGCAGAAGCTCTTGGAGCCACTACATGCTTTTTGTATACAAATACGTATGTTATTGTTGGAAAAATATTTCAATATTAATTAAAATAAATATGCATTGTAATCATAAACAATTGTAGCAAACTTTTGCTTTTTTCTCTGCGCTAATTTCATTTGCCCATAAATATGTAGTGCTGTAATTTGTATATATTACATAAACGAGTCTATATTTAGAAATACTTGCTTCTGCATGGAATTTTCACATATTTTAGCTATCGAATGCAATATAATAACATAAGTATGCATATTGTACACGTATATATGTATATATAGTTAAGTCTAAAATTACTTGCTATTATTTATACAATCACCCCTACCAGTACCAGTAGCGCTTACAAATAATTCAAATAATTTTACATTACACAATTTTACGCTAATGCAACTATATATATTCGTTTTATTTTCTGTATACATTTTCTATTTTATTTTATTTTGCTCTATTTCAATAATTATATATATCTAAATCTGCAACTGATTATATTTCATACAACAGCGCAAATATTATTTGATATATTTTAATATATGAAAAGTACAATCGTATTTACAAAGAATTCGGTTATTTGTTGCTGAAGTTTGCACTTAAATTTTACGTTCAAGTTTAGGCATGAAAAAGAATAAAAAAATAAAGCAAATAAAAATGCTGTAAACATTTTCACTTAGGGAAGCCAGTCTCTAACATTGCCTCATCATACCTGAACGGCAACTCTTCGTAATTCATGACATTTTCCTAAAGCTTATTCCGCTCTCTGAGAAGTATAAAGTCGTATGCTGAGAACCGGATCACTTAGTATCTACTCTGCCAAAAACCGAGTATTTTCTCATATTGTTACAGAAAATGCTTCACACGTCATTTCGTGGCTTTGAAGTCGTAGAAAATAAGTAGAATAGTATAAAATTTGACAGATCGTACTTACACTCTCATTAGTGACTTATTTTTGGTTTTTGAGACGCCCTTGAGCTGATGCTACCAATATTGGAATCAGTTTTTGAGATTGTTTCTTGTCAAATATATCTCAAAGAAACGGACATATTCGCCTTACATGAAGCTTTTTTACTTACAAGCATGTACAGAGTTTTCCAATAAGAGTGATATGATTTCTTTCCAAAAACAAAAACACCCAAATTTTTAACGAAATTCAAATGTTTTTCAAATAATGTGAACCTCAATCGATACAATTAAATTCTGATTATAACATTTAAAGGGCCGTCACGATTTCTTTTGCAAGAGCGAATGACTTCAACCCTATAAGAGGTAGTCTAAAGGTGTTAAATCACAACTTCTTAAAGGGCATTCAATGTCACAATTTCTTGAAATAATCGAATCTTCAAATCTTTCATGTAATAATTGGGTTGGTGCACATGCTATGTGGCACGTAGCCCCTTCTTGTTGTAACCAAATCTTGTCAGGATCAACTTTTTCTCATTGCGGTCTTAAAAAGTTGGTTGTTATCAATCGCACGAAAAGTTGCAATTGGAGAACGATTTTCGTAATAAATTTGAAATTTAAATTTGAATTTGTTGTTATGAACGTTGTTCTTGCATATATCTTTCTATAATGAAATTGTAAACATTACTGAATACAATGAAAATTACGGAAGATATATTCAAAATGGTTGAAACGATACTTAGAAATCATATCTCTTTATTGGAAAACTCCATGAAATCTCTATTAAATTTACTCAAAATATTATTTGTTAGCATTATGCGATACTTAATTTAACTATAAGTAGTAAGAAAAAATATCAGTATAGTAAAAACTCGAATTAGCAATTAACCAAACTTAATTACTTTCTCACTTATTCTGAAATATCAAAGTAGACTGGAAGTTATTGAAATACACTTAGTGTACTGAAATGTTTAATTTATGAAATAATAATTATCAACTTATATAGTGTAGATATCATAGAACAAATACTGTATAACTAAGTTAATAATACTCAGATTTTTAAACTATATAAAGTAAATACTTGGAAACGCTTACTAGTAACATGTGATTCTGTAAGGATATTAGCGCGAGTATAGCAGCCGCAAGGCAACTGCATACCGAATAAACATTATTGAGCATCGCTATCGGCTCACAAACGATCTTAGGTTGCGATTCAAATCGCATTTTTTATCTGTCGCCTACTCAGGCTCTTTAAGATTACAAAAATGTCAAAACAGGTAACTCCTCAAGACCACTTGTCTAGAGAAAACTACGAGTTTTGGAGTTTAAGTATATTGAAAATATATAAACCTTTATATAAGTACAAATTAAATTTCCTCGAATTTCATGATTTTAAAAACTCATTGCTAATATCTGCATTTTCAACTAAACTGAGATCAATAGCCATACGCAATACAATATTCAGTTATAGCAGTCAACTACCAAGACCAGCTGGCTTACCAAAAGAAGCGTAAAATTTTTTTAAAAATTGTTAGCAAAAAAAATTTAACTTTTCCTTCAAATTATTTTGTAATTCCGTCACGAATGTCGCAATATTTACATACAAAGGAGTTTACCAATTAACTCACAGCAGCTTTCTCTAAGAAATCCATTTTGGCTGAGCTCCCACTTTGTTGTAAATTATTAGTAAAGAGATCTGCAAAGAATTTGAAAAAAATATAATTTTTATTGAATACTCGTATAATAACTTTAATTAAAAGGTATTTAAAAATGCAATTTATTTAATATCAAAAAAAGGATGAATGTATTTTTTATTTTAATAACATTTTTTATTATTTGATTAATTGTGCTAAGTTGAGAAGACTGAACTGATTTATAATGAAATATGAAGAGCCTCATAGTTCTCTCACTACAGAAATTGAAATAAAGTTGCAAGGAAGAGCTAGTAAGTCGGAAAGTGGCAAACAGCTCCAACAAACACTATTTGTAAATAGCACTACCTCATTGCTATGAATGGTCTCCTCCTATACTTACATGGTACATAGGAGCGGTAACCTAATTCTGCTAAAGTTGCAATGAATTGAGTCCAAGTAATTCGGAGTCGCCAGTTGGGAATAATAATTATTTTTACAGTGAGAATTTTAATATCGCATCGCCAAAAGGAGTAATAAAAAAAAACTCCAAAAGAAGTAATTATGTTTTTTTTTGTTTTTGTACATCTTAGGGAAGTTTAAGTTTAACTTGACCTAATACCTTTCTCTATAAACCTTCGCGTTGAACTAAAAAAAATCAGAACTAGAGCAGGATTTTTTCTCATATTTAAACATTTTAAATATCGTTAGGTGATGTAACTTCGTATTGGATAGCTCAAAGTTGAACTAAGTTACTACAAAAAATAGACTGCATGTAATACTTGAGATGTCAATCTTTCAAATTTGGACTGATACTATTATAACACTTATATTCAAGTGTCGATATACATTGCGACAAAAAAGTACTTGGAAATTACAGAATATTTTATTATTCATCAATATTTACATATTTTATGGCCCCCACAAGAAGTAATACACTTATACCGACGATTTTTCGTGTCTTGGGAACACTTTTCATAAGAACTTTTTGGGATGGACTTCAGCTTCTTCAGCGAATTTTGTTTTATCTCTTTTATCGACTGATAATGGCTTCCAAAGAGCAGCAATTTCAGTTTGGGGAAAAAGAAAAAATCACAAGGAGAATGGTATTCACTGTTTTTTTGGCTTTAGATGCAGTCACAATCGTGACTCGATACGATGGTGCATTATCATCGTGTAAAACCTTGTATTGTTCTTTCACAATTCAGCCGACGAATGCTCTCACGCAAGCGCCTCAATACGGCTTTTTACTAACAGTCTGTTCTTCCTGAACATGATGCACCAAACCACGAATATCAAATAAAAAAATCAATGAGCATCAACTTGTTTTCTGAGCGGCTTTGTTCGTTTCCGCTCGCCTTTTCATTTCATTCCGATGATTGTTGACTTTTTTGCATTTCAGACTTATACATATTCCCATGTCTCACCGGCAGTTATAATGCTACCCATGAATGTGGGATCGGAATTCGCACCATCAAGTTAAAGATCTAAAAAGACATGTTTACGGTGCACTTTTTGAAAAAAAAATCATTTTTATCGGGACGAGTCGAGCAAGAACGCGTTTCATACCCAAAATCATTCGATGTAATTTTTTAATATTTTCATCAGTTGGGGAGGTCGACGATCGTCCAGAATGAGGCATGTCTTTAGCGATCTCTCCACCATGTTTGAAGGCCTTGCGCCACTGATAGCATTGCGTTTTTATAAAACTGAATCACCGTAATCCTTTTTGAACGTTTACAATGATTCCCCACAATAAACTGGGGAATTTCTATACAACTTCCGGTTGCTGTTTTACCCATGTATGCTGTACCTACCATTGAAGTTATGTCTTTATGTTCAACTTGAATCTTAAAAATTAAAAATTAATGTAATTTTGCATTCTTCATTTAACGAAGTATAGAGAAATCAAAAAATCGTTCAGAGTTAAGTCATTGCTGTCGAGGATAAAAAACCAGAAAAACCTTAAATTATACATGTTTTACATCCAATGGCAAATGCTTTCTTAATTCTTTCTTGCCATGTTGTGTTTCAAGGGACTGCTTACAATGCCGGCCCGTTGTGTTGCCTGAAACTCATATGTAATACATCTTAAGACCCTAACAAATCGACAAAGCTCTTTGAGCATCTCCCAAATGCGTGGATGATTCCACCGCAGCCTCGTCTATACACAGCCTTATCGAATGAATGCCTGTTGAGCAGTGTTCTCTTGAAATTAAATGTTGGTTCGAACTTTATTTTTTATGACCGCCATCTGCTGATTATATCGATTTTAGCGGTACGTATTCGTACATAAATATGTTTACATGTATGTAAGTATATACTTCCAGCTGCTTATATGAAAATGTTTTCATTTCCAGTTGCACTGTGTCAAACAGCCGTAAGTAACTTTATTTATCTAATTTTGCCTCTAACATCTTCAATATCGGCTGCTGCAAAGTAAGGTTATCAATTTCTACTTTGCTGTGTTATGAACCTTATCTATTTTTTGCCTTCGTGCTGCTCCAACAAAGCTCTACTGCATCGATTTTCCACACACCTTCTGGTCGCCCCTCTATGCTCCCTTCCAGTCGTTGTGCTGCTGTCAATGCCATTTAGATTTTCCAAAAGTCACACATTTTTATGTCGCTTGTGGCAAGCTGTTGTTGTTAACACACCAACAACAACACATGAGCTGTGCGTCGTTTGCAAGTGAACGTGTTGCACAAGAACAACAATAAAGGCGTTCATAAGAAAAACAAATCGTTAGAAAAACGCAAGCAATCGGAGCGCAGACAATCGAGAAGCAGTTGAGCAGCTAAAGTAAGGAGCCAAGTAAGCAAGCAAACAAATGCGAAGGCAAAAACAACAAACTAGAAAAACAACCGAAATTTCGGAGAAAGCCAAATTCGAATTCAATTGTCAACAAATGTTGCAAATGTGGCACAATAGCAACGACATGTGTGTTTGTTGTTTGTGTTGTTGTTGTTGTGGCTGCTGATATCATTTTTACCCACTGTCGCGTAGCTGGCTAAAAGCCTGGGAAATCACTAGCAAATTTGCTGTCAGCTGTGCAAAGACTGTTGCAGCAGTGCTGTAGCAAAAAAGTGGCAGTTATGAAAAAAGTTTTGCAAATATGTGGCGCGTTGCACATACATACTTATACGTGTGTGTGTAGTTGTGTGATTGCTGCTGTTTACCAACCACAGCTGTGCATGTATTTTTGCCGTTTTCTTCTTGACTTTTACTGCAACTTTGGGTGTTATCATTTCTATTATTATTTCAACTTTTTTCATTTTCGTTGTTGCCGCTGTTGTTGTTGTTTTTTATTATTTCCTAAATTCAAATGCAATGGACAACATTCTGCTGGCAGCTTGTACAATTCACAGCTGCCTTAACAAATCCCAACTGCCGGATATGCCATCGTGCATGCTCATACCAACACACTACATTCACACCCACACCAATACATACAATCAAGATCATGCTATCACCAGCTGCGCTAATATGTGCCAGTTCATAATTTCGTTTTTCTTTTCTTCCTTTTATACCCTTACCAGGAAGTTGGTACCACTGAGAAGGAATTGTCGGAAACTCTATAAAGAATATACTAAACACCATGACAAGCTCAGTTTAACCAAGTCTCTCTGAATATAAACGATAGTTCCTGAAATACCGTTCTGAAATTTTATCAAATATGAATGCCCCCATGAATTATGGTGGAATGGCTTCAGAAACTAACGCGGGGTATGTGGTCGGGTAGGCAGAATGGGCTCAGGAAGGGACACAGTGTAAAGGATGCATGGTTTCATGTTTAGAATGTCGTTAGGGAGAATGTCACCAAGTATGTCCTTGGCATATTTGTTGACTTCAATGAGACATTTGACTGGGATCGAGTGGTGCAACGAGTGAAGGAGCTCGGCTGCCTGGAATTCACTCTTTGGCGGAGTTATTTTTCGGACAGAAAGACCTCTCTAGTCAGCATGAACAGGAGTGTGGAGATTGGAGTGGTTCGTGGAACCCGCAGAGTTCCATCTGTGGTTTATATATTTTAAACCTTATGATGGACTCTCTGTTTGGGCAGCTCGAGCCACTCTGTAAGTGTTGTGCGTATGGGGACGACCTTTGTCTTCTTGTCGAAGTTCGCTCGGGGTCTGAGTTAGAGCGGACGGGAGAACATTTCTAAAAGCTTGCGATTTAGGTGTGGGGATGAACATATCGATAGAGAAAAACGGAGACAATAATGCTTAAGGGCAGATTGTCGCCGGTTCCTCCACCGATTGTTCGGGTGAACGGTGTCAGCAACAGCTATGTGACGCCAGTCAAGTATCTGAAGCTGACCATGAGTGGCATTCACATTCGCCAAGTGTAGAGTGAAACACATTCTTTCGAAATACCGAACAATTAGGGTCGGTTGATCGTGAATTGTTTAAGCGTCGAAGGGGTTTAACTGAGAACTAGGGTTAGGTCCTTGTGTGCGTGGTGTATACGTATGGGGTCAACCCCTTGTCACCAGTCCAGAGCAGTATGGAAGCTCAACTGATAGTAGTAGTTTCAGCTACGAGGTCGGACCGGAGACTTAATTCTAGTACCACGGGGAACAGGAACCCTTAAGAGTTTTCTTTTCCTATAAGGAAAACATTCTTATTCGACAAGATATCTTAATAAAATTATTTCTTGAATTAATATACAAAACAATGGTACAATCTCTCACTATATTCTTCAGACCAGATCACTATAGCATATAGGTGACATTCAAATTGATCGATCAAAATCGAGTTCTTGTATGAGAAATTTTTATTTGATAAATTATCTTTGTGAAATCGACATCCAGGTAACGCTATAATCTCCAAAGATATTGTTCAGTTCGTAAAGAAATGCACCTGTGAAGGGTATTATAGCCTCAATATTGCCTGAGTTATTTTTTTTTCTTTTTTTGGCTACTGCATTTTGTTGTTGCTGCAGCGTGTGCCTGCAAATTCAATTGTCATTTGTGTGACACATCGAGGGGGAAGGGAGGTTAAAAACGCCATCTAACTTCACAGCAGCTCAGCCGGGAGGGTTAAAGCGGACTGCTGGCTTTTGCTGCATTTCAAACACACACTATCTTAATTTTTACTGTTGTTGGTATTGTTGTTGTCTTAAGTATTTTTCCAGCAGCAAATGCAATTCAATTCTGCAATTCAAAAACTCATCACCAAGTCAGTGAGACAAATTTCCATTTAAAGTGAGTTTGCTCGACGAGAAAAACGTTTTCAGCACACTCGTACACACACACAGGGTGTCACTCACATATTCACACACAGAGTGACTCACACTTATCTGCACTTATGTAAATTCAATAAAGCGTTGTGTTGCAGGACCAACACTTTTGCGCTCTCATTCCTGCTCTCGCCGGCGCACACATAGTTTAATCCTTTTCTGCAATTCTTAGCATTCAAATTGATAGCAATTTGATTCACTCACTTTGTGCTTTGTTTTCATAAGTGTTATTGGATATGTCGAGGCATCAATGCGTAACTGTCATGTGGCGTCATGTACGAGTGTGACAGTGACAAGTTGGTGCGCTGCCAACAAAGCAGGAAATGTGCAGCTGATAAAACACCAGTGATTCGAATGATTTATTTTCCGTTTGCAGACATTGGCAGTAGCAGTTGCAATAAATTGGCTATGAAATCAATGCAGGGCTAAGCGGAGAATATCAATTTCATGCCGCAAATAGTTTTATTTAAAAGTCTGTAATACACATACATTATTTATGTTATGCTAAGGGCAAGGGATAACTACAAGTGGGCAATAAAATCTATACAAAAAGTTCAGAATGCAATTCTTCTTGAATACTTATGTAAATATAGGTTTGACATTTCCGACATATAATGCTTCCGAAGACAAATACCGTAGCTATTTACATACAAAGTTAGTTGTATGGGGTAAGTAGTAAGTTTATGCGCTTAAATGTGTGTCATAGTTTCACTCATAATTTGCACAGATCAAAAAAATGTTGCGTAACAATTCTACATACACTATTTGAAGAAACCGAATAAATTACCATCATATTATTTATTTTATTAACTTATATTAGACTTACTTATTTTCATTACTATCTACTGGCGTAGACACCGCTTACGCGATTATAGCCGAGTCAACAACAGCAGGCTGTTAGTGGCTTTCATTGGGGGTGTTTTTTACGTGGCGGGTCCCAAACCCAGCGCACAACCCTATGCAGGGAGGGTTTGTCCGAAATACTTATAATAATATCAAGCGAATTAACTCATATGCGATAAATTTAATATTATATATGTGGTACGTGAAGAAAACTTTAGTGTTACGAATATGAGGATAACATTTCTTTAAATTTCAGCGCTAAATCATATTATTTTTCAGAAACTTGTATGCCCAATTTTATTAAAATATTATACAAAAACATTGTGGCCAACATATACGAACAACTTTTACGTCAGAACTGAAATCACTACAAAGGGTATTTTGCGCTAGGAGAGGATCTGGACTAATTGCATTATTCAATTTTGTTTAGGTTAGGTTAGATTAATCTGCTAGGCCAATAAGCCACGCATTGACCAATTTGGTCCTTTGCGATATCAGATGGAGTTCAGTTGCTAAGCCCAAGAATAGTAGGATACTTGTGCTTGACGCGAATTTTAACAGTATCATACCGTGGAGACCCCAGATGCTGACATCGTAGTCTTGCCAATGCTCCATTGTTTCCCTGGTGCCCTGCTATAGACATTTCCTGCAGTCTTCTCGATCTGTCAGCTCCATCCTGCGGGCGTATGTCGCCAATAGGAATACTGAGTACTTTTGGCACATGACTTTTACAGTTTTGCACCCAGCTAGCTCGTTTCATCGGGTTTTGATTTTCTTTACCATGCTTCTGCCCAGATCTTCGTATGGATCATTCATGGGTTTCTCAATGTTAATCACGTTTTCGGGTGTTAACCGGACTCCATTCTTCGCAATATCGTCCTCTATTACAGCAGAAGTGAAGTTGCTTGCTTCTGGCAAAACTTTCCATTGCTGTTTTGTTTCCTAAGACACTTATGGCGATGTTGAGTCTGAAATTGCCTGCAGGTGCATTAAAGGTCAACTCCGCGCCTTTCGCAATTGCAAAGACTTCAGCGACATCTTAGATGATTGTTTTTTGCCAGTTGAAAAGTGGGGTCATGTAGTCGGTGTTTGCTTAACCGCCATTACCAACCGAGCTTTGTGCGAAGGTTGTCTTCCACGTTGTGCTTCCTCAGCAGTTTGACTTTCCAAGACTACCCCAAGGTACTTGGTGCGGTCCTTGGGACAGTGTTGTGTCCCATTTGTAGAAGAGAACCTCCATAGAGGAATTTTGTGCTTTCTTGTGAACACAAACAGATCCGTTTTTTCCAGGTTCAACCCAGATCCGCTTTCGATGCCCAGTTCAGGACTGTTTGAGAGTGGTGGTCATAATACTGTTAATTGTCTGTAGACACCTTCCCGTTATTAAGATGGCAATGGCGTCCGCATATGCCAAAGTCCAGGGGATTTGCCTTCCAAGTTCCTTAGTTCAGTTTATGTACCACTAATCTCCGTAGAAGCGGAGAAAGCACTCCATATTGGGGAGTACCTCTACAGACTTCTTTGGTCATTTTAGCGGATCAACACTTATTGACTGGATAATGTTTAGAATAGATTCCGTGGAGGCGTTGTAGAACGCGCCAGAAATGTCCAGGAAAGCTCCAAGAGCGTATTCCTTATATTCAAGAGTCCTTGTGGTATTAAATACCAGTGTATAGTGTTGTTGCCAATACCTTTGCCTGTCCACTATTTTCTCCTTGCCCAGCACCAACTTTATGGTATGAGAACCAACTACAATATAGAGTTCCCGTCCTACCATCCTAATATTAATTGCAGAGCGGGTAAGTTCGGCTATACCCTTGTGACCTGGCACCCAGTTAAGGTGCATTTGGTTGCAAGGTGATCGGCTATTCAGTAGAGATTGAATCTCATAAGCTGAGTTCGCTGTAAGTGCCACTTGACTATCACTGAATATGGCGATATTCGATAACTTCGTTGTCGGGATGCAGACAAATATTTGCAATTTGGATCGTTGAAGTCCTACCGAACTTTGTGATGCTTTCGAAGCCCAAGCCAACGCTTCATTCGCAACAATCTGTCTCATGAACATGGTGTACATCCACCTGATAATCCTTAGCTTACAACCTAGAGTTTCCCAGCAATTTGATTGCACACCAAGAGTGTTTTTGTAGCTCTTGACTCTGGTGAGATTCACAGAAGAATGGAATCCAGAGTTATTGGAAAAATTTCAATAAAATAATTTCTGTCCTTACTTCATCATATTGCCTGTGATATTTAATTCTTCTTACACTTTTATTCACTGAATTATTACAATTTTATAATTGCAAATATTTTTTATACAAAATATATATGTATGAAAGTATATATATTTATGTATGCTTCTAAAACTTGTTAGGTTTTTAAGCTACTCCCGAAACTAATAGATTAGCTTTGTCGGTTTTAAAGGCAATGTTGCTGTACAAAAGCTCTATTAACCCAACTAAGACACTATCTAAGCTTCTAATAAAAGCTCACTGAATGAAATAATCATATTTATATTTAAAGCAAAAACTTTTCTCATAAGCCAGCCTTGAGTTATTCTATTCATTTATGCACAGCACGCTGTGACCGGCACATATATTGGCGTAATATGTTAAGTGGTAAAAGTTTTTACGCCTAACGAATAATGCTCAAAGAGAAAATAAAAGCATTGCCACATCAGAAGATCAGCCAGCGCAAATGGACATAAATAAAGGGAAGTGCCGACAGGGGAAACACAATAGAAGTATTTTCGTTTGTATTTCTTTCTATTTTTATCACAAAGGTAAATAACAAATAATAACAAAAATATTATGTGGAAGTAAAAAAACGCGGAGGCTCCAAGAAATAGACAAAGCAGAAAATTTCTCTAACTTGATATGCCAACTAGAGGAGCTGATAAAAAATTAAGTATTCCATGCAGATGAATAAAATATGCGTTTTTAAAACATTTCAACATTTAACCTTCAGTAAACAATAAAACTTTGTTGCCACCAAAAGTGAGGGATCGGCGTTCCTCCGTGAAATGAGGATGCGTCTTATTCGGTTGCAAGCAGTTTTGCCGTGCCCACTCCGCTTCTTTCCCGCCCTCAATTCCTCCCACGTTCACTGACTCTTCCGCAAACCACTTCATCTAACAATTTCTATTATTGCTCGCTCAAACAACAAAACCAACAAACATCCGCTTCCGCTAGTCTTTGGCAATGGCATTATACTCGCAGCCGCCGTGCAATGCCACGTTAGAGGCACGACTACTGTCTGTGTGTGTGTATGTGCAGCGTCATTTTGCCAAAAGAGAAATCGGTGTGCAGACGGAAACTTACGAACGGCTCAACCGTATTTGCGTTCACCCACTTGGAGACATGCTTATACATTTAGCGAGATTGAATGAGATTTCTTTGAATTTTTCATTTCTTCACTCATATTTCCCCTGCTTTGCAATCGCACTAGTTCTTCTTCTGTTTGAAAAATTTTACTATATATGTATATACTTGTGTAACTTTTATCATTACGCCGTTCATTGTCTGCCGACTCACAGCTGTTTCCTCCGCGGCAAGCGCGCTTTTCATTCATTACTTTCCATTTCTGTATATTTCACTCTCTATTTTTCGTTATTTTACTTTTTTATATTTTATATTCTTCTTTAATATTTTGCCTCATTTTTCTATATCTCCTTCTTTTATATTTTTCTTTGTTTTGCTATCTTACTCTCTTTGACCTTTTATTTCGTGACTCGATTCCGCTTTGGATTTCCTTGTGCAGAGTGCTGACGCTGAGCTACTGTTATTTATAATGCGGGTAATATATTTGATACTTTTATTCGGTTTTGATTTATTTAGTTTAATTTAATGTATGTATTTGTATAATACCATGCAAAAATGTTCAACAGTGCTCCAAAAACATTCGTCTCTAATTGACGATTTCAGTGAAAACGAAAGGCAAACAAAATTTAGACCCGCTGCACATGCAAAAAGGTGTCCATATTAATTTCAATGAGTTTTAAGAGATTTCACAAATCATCGTCAGATGACATATACTATATATGTTTACCTCAGACTTAACAATCGTAATGTTTTTTATGCTTAATTTGTTTATTTTGTACAGCGAGGTCCCATAAAATAAAATAATTAATTAGCACGACGAGCAGAGTCGATTTAACGAAGCGTTTGTCGATATATACGAGATTTAGACCCCCCGTCTATAAAAATCAAAACTATTTTGGTGTTGTGACCAAGAACTTAAAAATGATTTTGTTTCAGCGACCGCCCCTCGATTAAATTTCAGCCGAGAAAATTAATTTTCCACCACTTTTAGCGACCGTATGGCAGCAATAACGCATAACACGTAGTCTTCCAAGACATCAATCGTCTCGGGCTTATCTGTGCAGACAAGCGACTTCAGGACTTCCGGAATTGCACGACCTTTGTGGCCGCGCCACAGACTCACGACGCGAGATAATGCGTTCACCAATAGTATCTTCCAGTATATTGATTCTTTCGCTGACCTTATGGCATATAGGATGTTAGTGTTGTTAAAACCAAAGCTTGTTCACTTCAACTTGGTGGATGTTCAGGCACAGAAAAGCCATTAATCATCTCTCTATTACAATCCTATTGACTGTCATATTATGACCAATTTCACTTTTGAAGATATAAGATCCATGATTCCCTCTGCCCGTAGAGCATACCAAACAGTGACTTGGTGTTTATTATCACTCTAACTGCAACAATTTAGTTTATTAACGTACCCATTCAATCAAAACTAAGCTTCATCGCGAAAAACAATTCTTTTGTGAAAAACGGGATCGGTGGCCATCTCGTTGTGGGTCCATTCACCGAACATACTAAGCGCTAGATGGTCATTTGGCTTCAATTCTTGCCTGACTCGGATCTTGTAAACCCGCAAACAAAGCTTCTTCAATAAAAAAGATGAGAACAGCTCCACTTGTTGCAAGTGATGGCAGATAGAATTATACGAGGGTGTTCTTCGTTATTCTGCTCCACAGCAACAGTAGCGTACTCGATGCGTACTGTTCGGCAATTATGATGATGGGGACTAAACACTTGAGTAAGCAAGGTGCGACACCCATCCATGTGTGCTGTAAAGTAAGTAGTGTTCAGCAACTGTTTATAATTTATATGAAAGATTTTTAGAAACACCCTTCTAATAAAAGACTTTTAAGTTTGTTATTGAACTTTGAGTTATTTTTGTAATACATATATCTAATTCAGATATTCTATATTATACAAAATTATCTCCTGTGCCATGAACTAAACCTAGTCATATAACAATTGGTTCATAGAGCAAAACGCACACGTTATTAAATGCACAATATGCATATGATAACATACTCGGATGATGGAAAGATCTCTTTGGTTTCTCTCATAAAAAAATTACTTAAAATTATTCGCAATCAGAATTAAACATCATTTGTACTGAAGTGAACATATACAACTACCTTCTATTTAAATTCTATGTTGCTCATACGGCATGGCGTACTGTGTGAATCTAATAACTATAAATTGAAGGTAAATGGTAAAGATATGGAGTATAATTTGAAATAAAAATTTAGACTGATTTCACTACAGCTTAAGCTATATGCTTTATGCGTTTTTGGAATGCCTAAATTCATATTGACTAGTTTCTTTTGAGGATTATATTGTATATGGTAGTCGAAAAAGTATTTTCGTATTTCTAATCAAACTTCAACTAACTTTTTTATATTTATACTAATTAATAAATATGCAAATATACATATACCATTTTCGTAGATTTCTTTTTGTAGTTTTTCCGCTGGAGACAATGTTCCATCTGTCTAAAACTTCAAAACGGAAGCGAGCGAACCATTGTTGTGCTAGACGAACTGATACAGCATCGTCTTCATAAACTTCACAAATTTCATTGGTGGAAAGGGAAGAATGCTCCCTTTTATACTCGTACCCAAAAATTTCAAAATATAGCAAATTTCTTTATTATTTTCGCTGATTTTTGAAAAGCTGTAACTTTTTTACAACTCCCCCGAATTTAATTTTTATACAATATCTTATTTTGTTAAAAGTAAAAAGTTGAGTGTCCATTTATTACTTTGGATTTGCGATATTTAAATTTAAATAAACTTATTTATACTCCAGGGCTCTTTCTTGCTCACTCAAATAAAAAAAAATGTGAAATACAATTTTCTCTGCCGTTGATTGCAAAGCAATCGCAGTTATTTTCAAACGCACTGTCATTTGTCAAACTTTCAAAGTATCTATTTTTTACTCTTTTTCTTTTCGTTTTTTTTTTTTCTTAGAAATTCGATGCCTTTTAAAAATTTAATTAATTCTTTTGTCACCTTAACTGTCATGCCAGGACGTGACCCTCTTAAGTATTTGTAATTATAATAAGTAGCTTTATATTGTCCCTTGAGTAATCCTGCAATGTCTAAGTAGGCGTTTCAAAGCTATTCAATAATTAATTACTGATTAAGGGTTACTGCCATGAAATTCGATGACTTTGATTTTTTATGTCACAAAAGGTGCAAAGGTGAACGACTTTTGATCGTAGTTGATTGCCACACACTACTACATGTAGAATACATTATACAGATTTTTACTTTGATTGACTATATTATTCATGTATTCATTTAGTGGGTACCAATTTGCCTTTAAATCTTGAATCAACGAGATTGCTAGCTGTAAACTATAAACTTTTTACTTTAGCTTGAGCTCACAGAACAATTAAAATTCCCTTTAAGCTAATAATATAATTATGTTTATTGTAACATAAAGAAGATTTGCAAATAAATTAGAAAGAGATTCAATTTTACAAATCACTTTTTAATTTGTTAAGTTGACTTGACTTCGGACTTTTCTAACAACTCTGAGTTAGATCGCCTTTCAGAAAAAAACTTCCCTCCAAGTCAAGGTTAATATTATTTTAGTTTGAAATTTAGACTTTCTTTACGACATGTCGTAGAAATTCAATTGGTAGAAGTATTGCTCCAGGGGTCCAGCTACAATCATTCACAGCTAACAAAGGCGAAGCTTGTTTATAGTCGAGTAATCAACTAGCTCTGTTGAAGGCTCCACTCAAGTCGCAAAGAGGCTATTTCCTAAGGAATGCTGTAGCCAACGGGTTATCAAAACTTTACCGTGAATATCTTAGGTGAACCACAGAGCAGTTCAAATTCTGTATTGGACTTGTGGAAAAATGAATCGAACACATGAAATGAACACCAAACGCTATTGAATGCCTTTAAGTACGAGCATTTCCCGCAGAAAGTATTTATAAAATTTCAAGCAGGAAAATGGACTCTCCACACTTAACCACAGGTTATATGGCATGGAAAATAGAATTGGTCTTCCATTGGCCTCAAGAAATATAAATCGGTTCCACAATAGGCGCATGTTGACAGCAACTTCTGAGGGGTTAGTCCAGGCTTACCAAAGATACCACAGGCTAAAGAAAAACTACTGAAACTCACATCCATTTTAACCATTTCCGGGTTTAATGCTACTATTTCTACGACGGTGTTCATCTTGCTCACATTATATCACATTTGGTTCGGATTGGTTGTCTTCATTGAGAGAAAATTGCGCACACAGTGTGTTGTGTTGGCTTTTATTGACCCCTTGTAGCCATTCAGTATGTAAAGCTCGATTTTCTTCTGTCTGTGATATTATTACATGAGAGTTGGGCATAGTTATTGCTCGATTTTGTCCAGTTTTTTCAATTTATGCTGCAAGTGATCAAAGAGTCCTGCCATAACTTCATTCACGAACTGACGACACAAGCTTGCTCGTAATAACTGCAGAACCGAATTCTTTCTGATGAAAAATACCATTAAAGCACAATCTACAAACTGCCGTTATATTTAAGGGGCAACATCCAGCTATTCCTTTTTTAGCGACACCTACACCCACAGCTTTCTCGGAAGTAATTAGAGTATGAAAAAAATATAGTGACGCCAACGGAGCATCAACTACTAATTACACGATTCCAGCTGAATTCTCTCAATTGCGAACTGCACAAATATTTCCGCAGCAGAGATTGCAGCACTCGCTTTTGTGCATTGCGTGAAAATTTTAGCAATTCCACTTTGATACACTCCGGCCAAAGAAGCAGCGTTATTACAACACCACAAACACACACGCACACACCCACAGCTGCACTCACACATAGTCGCTTTGTACATCGGTGCAACGCAATGCATCGGCAGTTTATTGCCGACTGTAAAATTGACCCAGTTTTTGGCGATATTCGCAACGCCATGAAATCAAACGCCACCAACAGCAACGGCAACACACCGCGCCTGGTGTGTTGTATCCTGGTGTTGGTGTCGGTGTCGGTGGCGGTAAATGGAACTGTAAACGCAAAGCATTCCTGCAGTTCTTTGGCTGACACCCTATCTGCTCCAGCTCTGCTGCGCTGCATCGCACTCTCATCACTCGCATTTCGGCCATTTTGCATACCTTTGCAAAAAGCGTTTGCATTGCTGCTTGCAGCGGCTGTGTGGCTTTCAAATAACGCCAGCAACCGCCACACAATGAAAACACACACAACAAATCTTCCGACAATAACAGTCAATGCCTGTTGTTGAACAGAGAGTGCAAAAGCAAAAGTGAAATATCGCCGGAGTGCAAAATGAAATGCGAAAATGGCGGTGCGCTCGAATGGTTCAATGACAAATCAGCAATGCCAGTTGCCGCGGTTTGCTGTTGTGCCATGTTGCTAACGAAATGTGCAGTCGTCATCATCATCATCCGCAACACACGCACACACACACACACACTCATCTACTTGAGTGCATTCGAGCACTTGCACTCATACAGAAGCACATACTTACGTGCCAATAACTGCGCCCGGCTCAGCTGAACTGCCCTAAATATGAGCGAACAACATTTAGATGAAAGTGTTTTGCTCAACAAGACATGCATGCAAGTGTGAGCATATAATCTTAGCTGTAGATATCTGCAGGATATGTCGTTTGTGATCTGCTGCAAGTATGTTGCAAATATATGCTAAATATTCAGCTCAAAGGGATTCTACAAGTGTGGCAAGGGTGCGAATACATTTCCTTTTTCTACTTTTAATCTGCTTTGTTGGACCGATATAGATATTGACATGCTGACATGACATACATATATGCACTCAAATGCATATAACTACAAACCTATGTGCACGACTCTCAGAAATATATTAGTTTAGATCACGGTAGGCCTCAAATTATGAGTATTTTTGACTTCATTTGCAAAAATTAAGCTATCATTGCACAGTCCAAGATTTTTGTTTCACTAAGAACTGTTTTGGAAATCTCTCAAAGCGAAATGTAAAGAGATTTACATGCATAAAAAAAATGGAATCACAAGACGCATATTTTGAGGCAAAAGCGATGACTTCTACTCAAGTAATCAAGTAATTTTTATTTATTTAACATTTAGTGTCAAGTTGTGTAAATTAAGCTTTGATTATAATATCTTTCTAATGGCCTTCACGACGATTAACCCAATCTTCGAATATTTTCGATATTGATTTCTACAGCTTAACAAGAGTTTGGTTTATTGCTAAACACCAATGACTTCAAATAATCTCAAAAGAAATAGTCTAATTGTGTTAAATCACAACATATTGGAAGCCATTTAATGTCACAATTTCTTAAAATATTCAAATCTCTAAACTTTTCTCGCAACAATTGGGTTGCTGCACGTCCTATGTGGCACGTAACTCCGTCTTGTTGAAACCAGATTTTTGTCGAGATCAACGCCTTCACATTCCGCACATAAAAAGTAGGTTATCATCGATCTATACCGCTCTTCATTGACAGTAACGGTACTACCAGCTTCATTTCGATAAAAGTATGGACGGATGATTCCACCACACTAATTTGTCAATTAAGGTGAATGAAAGGTTGTTTATTTTTCTTCGCGCCAGAATCGAGTTTTGTTTATTTACCGCACTTGCCAGAAAAAGCAGCCTCATAAGATAGAGCGATTTTCTTAAAAAATAGTTTTCGTTTTCAAGTTGTAAAAAAACAACATCAGGAAACTCACGACCTTTTCGGTAGTCTAAAGGCTTCAGCTCTTGAGTGAGAGCAATTTCATATGGATGAAAGTCCAAATTCTTTCTGGAAATCCGCCAGGTTTAGGTTTGAGGCATTGCTAATTCTTGAGAACATCTTGGAATCGACAAATTTCGATCTTCAGCAACACTTGCCTGAACAACAGCAATATTTTCTATACTTCGAGTGGTTCTTTGTCTTATTGGCACTTGAACTATATGTAAATAAAACCCTAGAAGGTTTATCTCTCCTAAACCACTAAAGAGAAAAATACCAAATTTGGTGGGCACAAATTCCTTTAGCACCCTTTCAAACGCAGTAAAAATTGATGAAATCGGTTTTGTTAAAAACTACTAAAAGCGCATTAAATGATGCATTAAATTTTACATCAGGGATTGTATGAAAGGACTTTATAAAAGCCGTAGTCAGACAATGGGCGTGGCAACGCCCAGATTTAAATGAAAACCCATATCTTATGACCTTCTCTACCGATATCCACCAAATTTGGTACATAATATTGTTAGGAAATTTGTAGGGTCCAGTACGAAAATGAGAAAAATAGGACTTCAATCACGACGACTTTCCATATAACATAACTTTAAATTCCATTTAGTTCTTTCACTTTCCAGTATGCAAATCTAGCACCAATGAATATATCAAGGTAAAATTTTACCCCAGTGCTGCTAAGCCCACCTTATATTTCCCACAGCGAACATTTTATGGAAAATATATGTCAATCTGTGAGATATCTTATTGAAATTCGGAGAAAATCGTTTTTTGATAATGGTAAGCCTGAGAGTCATAAATTGAAAATATTTTCGACCATATGATTTACTTTATACCATGTATACTCGGTACATATTAATACATATGTGAGCTATCTTAGTGTAAATGAGAGAGCCAGTTTTTCTGATAACAATGTATCTTTGTGTCTAAAATGGATAAAATCGGGTTAAAACCTAACCTAGCCACCATATAACTATTAACGATTATATGTTCAAATATTGAATCTTAAACTAACCTTTTGATATCAAAGTTACATGAAATAGGAATACCGGCTTGTTGACGAAAATTATAAGTCATAACTTATTTCATTTGCATAACAAAAGAAAATAATATAGTAAACAAATAATGAAGTGCTAAGTTCGGGTGTATTCGCACATTTTATACTATTGCAACTTGCAAGAATCCAAGCCGAAGAAATGCCTTCAGGTGTTGGCAGAACTTAAGTTAAATTATATTATGGGTCATGGATCCACTGAGTTTTATGTCTGTATTTTACTTCCCGTAAAATTAATGTGTAGAATTAATGTGCAAAACTATCAACTAGAAAATCGAACTTGTAGTATTACAGATACATACATATGTCGTTATTATAATCGATCTCTATTCCACAACTAAACGATTGCGTGCCGCTCGCGCAACTCGATAATATGACTCAGTGCACAATAGCAGAAATGGTCATCGAAAATTGGCGAGATATCTAAACAAGTGGAGATATGCAAACGGAACCATGGAGTCCACTAGGCCGACATTTTGTTCAAATTATAAATGGCATAAAATTATCAGCATAACAAAAAACTCAGACCCTGTTAACTGTGTCATTTTATTTTAAAGCCAATTAGGAAGTAAAGTCAATAGTAAATTCAAAAATTCCGATGTTAGTTTTTTGGATCTAGGGCAAGTTTGCATCCGATTTTATCAGTTTTAAGCACAGAGATTCATCACACTAACAAAGCACTTTAACTCAATTTAATTATATTAATTCAAATGTTGGCCGATGTATGGCGTATAAAGTCGACCGAAAGCGAATCTTTCTATTAGATAAAAGAGGACTAAGGGTGATATTGACATACAGGCATAATATTATCAAGAAAGGATCCCTACCTAATTTTATTTAAGTATATACTGTACTTCACACATACACCGACATTTTCGAGTTCCGAGATCTACACTTCAGGTACCTGGGGGTTAGACTCAAGTTGATATACTTTAAAGGCACTATTTATGCATTAAATTAATTGGGGCTTGATTTGTATACTGGGAAATGAAAAAATCAGATGGAATTTAAGTTGTGTTATATGGGAACTTGGCGTGATTCGGATGTCAGAATAACCCTTGGTACATAGAAAAGTGATCTAGTGGGTCCGAAGATATGTGGTTTCTGCTAAATGTGGACGGGGCCATGCCCATTATCTAACTAGCTCCAATAAAGATCTTTCAAAGTTAAGTGAAAAAAACTATTGTACTCCGTAAAAACATCTTCTGTGAGTTTAACAAATTGGGTTTTTGATCTGATGAAAAATCAAGTTTTGGTAAATCAGAATTATAGCAATTTTGGGTAGAATTTAACTTCTTTTACCTTTTTCAAGAAAAATAACTTAGTCTAACATTTTTTTTTTATCGAAGTAAGATTGAATAGTTTTTATGATACTGATATCAGTTATACTAGGGACTCTGAGTTAACACAAAAAGTGCTCGTATTCTTTCAATAATGGCTATCTATCAAAAATTGTCCATTTATGTGCCAGATACTGGGAAAATGTACAGATATTTTTTCACTCTCTTAATTAATTGATGTGGTAATGCAGAACGTTAACGCGGTTCGTAATACAAGTTTCCCATTATAAATAGCTTCTATTTTAGAGCAAGGTCAGAACCAATATTTTTTAACAGTCACTTTGTAATGAATTTATTATAAAGTTTCACTTACCATGTCATTCTTCAGTCCGCAACCGCCTGTACAAATCACCACAACGGTGCGCATCGCTTAGAGCAACCGCCCGATATTCTACCTCAGCACACCCGCCTGCGTCGACAATCAGAGCAGTTGTCGTTGGGGCGCCGCATTGCTCCCGTAGCCAGTGGTCGTGAGGAATTGTAGTGATGAGGATGCTGTCACAATGGTCTGGCGTGCGCCATCGCCCATACCAACACCGCCCACGCCACCATAATTACTGCCGCCTATTGTCTCCCGATAGCCAAGGTCCTTCGTCGCGCTCGTTTGTTCGTTATTCGGATCGCTGTTGATGCTGGTGCGACGCTGCAGTAGCTGTAAGCCGCTCGCAGTGCGATGCGCCGAATTATAGGGTGGCGGCGGTGGCTGTCGATACTCGTAGCCATAACCGGTGTTGCTGCTCGACACTGCCGCTGTCACAGCATGTGTATCGGTGGGTGTGCGCGGCGGCAGCGCAACTGATTTACTGTGTCGTTGTAGCGTCGAGAAGCCACTTTCCGCTTGCGGCGCCACGCCACTGGACGCGCTAACAGTCGTCGTTGGCATTGAACCGGTCGTGGTGAGGGCGATGCTAGTCGTCGCCACCGCAATCACGTCACCGCGGCGCAATGTCTTCTCGTGAGGCTTGCTGGCGGCACCATACCTGGACTGCAGATACTCTTGCGCATTGATATTATATTTACTCTTGGCCACAATGGGTTGTTGTTGTTGTTGTTGGTGTTGCTGCTGTGACATTTGCTGGTCATCGTGCAGATTTATTGTCCTCGTTGCTTTTATCGGACTATAAAGCTGTCCTTGCTGCTGATTGCTGACCGCACTGTTGGCATGACCGTTAATGTTACTGTTACTACAACTATTGTTGACGGCTTTGTGGGTGCTGTATGCGGGAAGCAGGTCGGGTTGGTATTCGCCGGCGCGCCCACCGCCGCCCAACTGACCTTCAGTGATCTGTACTTCGGTGCGCCACTTGCCACCACCGACACCGGCGTGCGCACCTTTGCCGCCAACCGTCATGTCCAGTGTTGTTGTTGATGTCGCATTGAGAAGACGATTTATATCCGCTGCGGACGGTCCATGCGGGTACTTGATGTGGAGCGTATCTGCGGCAAAGAAAGAAACAATGACAGTGAAAAGCAGTCAGTCAGCGGCACGCTCACATTCAACTGAGTTGCGTGGGTTACACGAATAAAATTATGTGGCATGAATGGCCGTGCTAAGGCAAACAAACAAAGCGCATAAATAAGGACTGCCACAAGAATGGTTTGCTGCATGCAGCATTTCACATTGTTCCATAAATAGCTTTAGTTGTGCGGCTTATACATAAATCTTTTGCAAATATATTCTCCACATTCTTTTTACTACTTGATCACCACGGTACTCTCGCAAACACACACCTAAATATATAAGAGTAAGTCATGTTCCTACTCTGAATATATATTTTCGTTATCCTTGGTCCTTTGCGCTTTATTTTATTTGCTTGCATTTGCATGTCAGGCGTAAATTTATTGTGGCATCTTGTTAAATATCATCTCGTTAGTATTGAAGCAGTTTTGTAAATATTTACTACACCATATTAAATCTCTCGCATACATACCGCACACACATATACACACACAGATACGCAAATGCTTGTGTAATCAGCCGTAATCGCATAACAGAGCATAGCGCCGACATTTTAATCAGCTTTTGAATCGTTAACGGCATCGCATTAACACATACCTGCATAATCAATTTAAATCATCTAATTACATTAGGGAAGTCCTAAAACTCTGCTCTAAGCTGGCATAACCTGATTGATATTTCCACAATAATTTTTTCACTCAAATATGTCAAACTTTGTGCCTCAAAAATGTTTTTGCGGATAGTTCTTCTTCATTACTTTAATATAAAGAAAACCTAAGTCGAAAGTCATCGTATTTTGGTGAAAGTATGTGGTAAACATGTTTTAGCTTCCAAAAGTGGTTTGCAGCATTGAAAAGCGGCCGCTCACAAAAGTTTGAAGATCAAGAACTGGAAGAACAAAGATTGTTGCCAAACACAAGAAGAGTTCACAGAAACTTTGGGAGTCCCTCAAACAAACATTTCAAAGCACTCGGGAGTAGGGAAAATAAGTTTAGAAAGGAAACTGGGTGTAATTTCAAACAAAGCCATAAAATGTTGTTGACAGCCGATTTTCCATGCCAGAAAAGCTGATGTTATAAAACCAACAATTTTTTGCATGGGATTGTGGCTGGTGATAAAAATTAATCCATTATGACAATCCCAAATGCAAAAACCTACCAAATAAACAGTAGAGTAAAATATCCATACAAATAAGAAATACATGTTATATACTACAAGGTGCTTTCCAAAGTAAACAAGACTTTAAAAAAACAGAATAAATGTTTTTTTTCGGCAAAATCAATTCTTTTTTTTTATCAAAATAGTCGCCTTCTGCTTCAAAACAGCTTTTGCGCGGTCCAAAAGTATGTCGAACGAGCGTTTTAGCTCGTTGGCCGGTATGGTCGCCAGTATTCCGGTGCAAGCCTATTGAATGGCCTCTACGTTCATGGGCAAATGTATTTTTCCGAAAAGAAAGAAGTCGCACGGTGCCATATCAGGTGAATACGGAGAGTGATTAGTGGTTAAAATGTGATTTTTGGTCAAATAATCGGTTACAAGCATCGATCGAATGCTGGATTCTGAGCAATTTTTGATCGTCAGTCAATTTGTGTGGCGCACACACCTTTCGTAAGCCCAAATGTTCGGCCAAAATGCGATAAATCGATGTTTTGGAGATGTTCAATTCCATTTCCATGAATTTCCGTGATAATTTCGGCTGATTTTTGATGAATTCACGCACAGTTTGATTAACCCATATGTTGATCGTCATTTATGCCCTCACGACCACTTTGAAAACGTTGAAGTCACTGGTGAACTCTGCTACGGCATAGGCAATCATCCCCATAAACTTGCTTCATACATTGAAATGTTTCGGTAAAAGTTTCACCAATTTTAACACAAAATTTAATGTTGGCTGTTTGTTCGAAGCTCATTTTCGCACCGATAACACATACATACTGACACTGAAAACGCAATAACTTCACTTCCAGTCGACGAAATGTCATGAATTCTCACTGGACAATCGATAAAGATCGCCACCAGGGGGTGCTAGATTCAAAAGGTCTTGTTTACTTTCGAACCCTCCTTGTATATTATTCCATTTTTGAAAAGTGATAGTTGGAACTAAGCAAAAACTTTTTCTACATTTTAGAACTATCCTAAATTGCAAATAAGTACACAAATCCTCACAAAGCTCTAATCCAACACTTTACTCATCTCTCGCGTTATGTCATACAACAAATAATTGCTTTTATTACAGCGTACATATGGGTTACTATATAAATACGTCAATATGTAAGAATGATAATAAATCGTCAGCTAAAATGCAAAATAACATAACAACACTTTTAATAAGTTTACAATTGAAGGAAAAACCATACAAAATTTGAGTTTTGGTTATAAAAACGTTAAATATTGGTTACTTTATCTGACAGTATTTTTCGTTTTTTTGATGATACGTCATTTTACATTTTTGGTGACGATATATATATTATATATCCTGAAATCAAATAATGTGATATTCCTTCTTTCGACTACTTAAAATAATCAGACGAATTAACTTATTGAAAGCACCTGGAAATTCCCAAATTTTCCGAATAAATTTATTAAGACCATAATCACACAGGCACTATAAAATTTGAAAGGCTCTTTACTCGCAATGTAATGGCATAACAGCCTGTAGAACTAACATTATTCAGTTACATAGAGTGCGTGTAGCTATCAATGAATGACAGGGCAGCTAATCTTAAATCATTTTACCATACGTTTGCACCAACAAATCAAAATACTATTGCATAATTATTCAACAAAACACAACGAAATAAAACGAATTTTTGTCATTTAACGTTTCATTAAGTATGTAAATGTTATTATAGATATCACAAGAGCTTATAATGGAAAGCAGCATTATTTAGCATTATTCGGTGAAAAATGTATGGTATACTGCGAAGATATATGAATTAGTAAAGGGACTGTTACAATTACCAATCAGGACCATTTAAAGGAATCCACACTATTTCCTCTTTCGGCGACTGTCTGACTGGAAAACGTTTTTTCTGTAGACCAAAATTAGTAAGATTTTTTTAAATTTCGCGCGAAAATCCATTCGTTGAAATATTTTTTTTTCTAGGTTGCTATGATTGTAAGTGACATCTGTATCAAATGTCACATTAAAATACCTCATACAAAGAATTATATGTACGATGTCGTATGTGCATCATGTATTTTCTTGATTAAAAAAGTACAAAAGCTGGTATCGAAATTGGGTATGTAGTTTTATTTGGAGATAAAGTTTACAAAATAAAAATATAAAGTGGTAAAAAATTTCAAATATATGTAATAAAGAAGTTAAATCAAAAATAGTCTTAGTACTAAATATTTACATATATGTGCATATTTGATTATTATTTTTTTAATATTTTTAGTGATTATGTATATATATTAATAGCCAATATTATTACCATTATTCATATTTCACCGAATTAAATTGGGATGGCATCTTATCCACCAAGGATTTAAGGTGGACTGTATCCATATTGGCCCATTCTTGGTATATTGCCTTTTTAAGCTTCCTTGTTGGCTCATACTGTCTACCGTTCTTGAACACTTTGTCAGAGACGATACTTCAGATGATCTCAATCGGATTTAGGCTCGGACTTAGGGTAGACCAGTCCAATACATATATTTTTTGCCCTGTCAAGATGGATTTGTTGACCTTAACTGTGTGTATTGAAGCATTGCCCTACTGAAAAGTCCTGTCGTCGCCTTATAAATTGCCACCAAATCTAACTCACTCTCCAGGAAACCCATATACATTTGAGTATTCATTAGGGTAGAGATGTAGCACATACATATATGGCTTTCTCCTATGACGGTACTTTTTTTGGAAACTCCATGCCAACCTTCCAGTGTCGCTGTGAAGGCTTGGGTTTAGGCACCATGGAGGTATGTTTCAGTAATGGATTTTTATGGATTCTTTGCACTATTCGACTGTGAGTTATTTGGAGACCCATACGACCTTAAATTTTTTCGCTACTCGTTAAATCAACCAGTCTTTGTAATTGCCGTTTCCAACGCAATTCAACGTTGTTTTTCCGCCCACTTCGTCGAATTATACCATATTTACATACATTTTTTAGGTAATTAGAGATGCAGTTCCGGTACCGGTTTACTTTTTTTGCGATATTGGTGGTATTCGCACCGCTATCATGAATTCCTTTTGTGATACCTTATTAGGGGTCTGTCAAACTGGTTTCATGAGGCATTTTAACTAACCAATGTCGAAATATTTAAATTAATTTCACTGTTTTGAACAATTACATACTTACAATAAATATCTCAAACTAATTTTTGCAACTTAACTTCCGAAAACGCAATTATCAGCTGTTGCGATCATTTTGCACTGATGTGCACATATAATTATTTACCACGTAGCACCGAGAGCTCACACACATTTTGAAAGCAACGGTACAACGAATGAGAGAAGAAAGCAAACATTTTTATCATTTCACAACAACAACATATCACCAAAGAATTCCTCAATTTCAAAAACGGGATAGTTTTTCATTTATGGCGAAAAAAAAAGGAAACCTAGTTATGCACATAAAGGGTGATTTTTTAAGAGATTGATAACTTTTTTTTAAAAAAAAACGCATAAAATTTGCAAAATCTCATCGGTCCTTTATTTGAAACGTTAGATTGGTTCATGACATTTACTTTTTGAAGATAATTTCATTTAAATGTTGACCGCGGCTGCGTCTTAGGTGGTCCATTCGGAAAGTCCAATTTTGGGCAACTTTTTCGAGCATTTCGGCCGGAATAGCCCGAATTTCTTCGGAAATGTTGTCTTCCAAAGCTGGAATAGTTGCTGGCTTATTTCTGTAGACTTTAGACTTGACGTAGCCCCACAAAAAATAGTCTAAAGGCGTTAAATCGCATGATCTTGGTGGCCAACTTACGGGTCCATTTCTTGAGATGAATTGTTGTCCGAAGTTTTCCCTCAAAATGGCCATAGAATCGCGAGCTGTGTGGCATGTAGCGCCATCTTGTTGAAACCACATGTCAACCAAGTTCAGTTCTTCCATTTTTTGGCAACAAAAAGTTTGTTAGCATCGAACGATAGCGATCGCCATTCACCGTAACGTTGCGTCCAACAGCATCTTTGAAAAAATACGGTCCAATGATTCCACCAGCGTACAAACCACACCAAACAGTGCATTTTTCGGGATGCATGGGCAGTTCTTGAACGGCTTCTGGTTGCTCTTCACCCCAAATGCGGCAATTTTGCTTATTTACGTAGCCATTCAACCAGAAATGAGCCTCATCGCTGAACAAAACACGCGCGCGAAACACATTTCGAACCGAACACTGATTTTGGTAATAAAATTCAATGATTTGCAAGCGTTGCTCGTTAGTAAGTCTATTCATGATGAAATGTCAAAGCATACTGAGCATCTTTCTCTTTTGACACCATGTCTGAAATCCCACGTGATCTGTCAAATACTAATGCATGAAAATCCTAACCTCAAAAAAATCACCCGTTATAATTATTTGTATGAGGTAATCGTTAGTATTTAGTATACGCTTGTCTTTCTGAAATATATAAAGTGCTTTTGGCGATATTCACAATGGGTGATGTGTTCTATTAAATTTTGGGAATTAGGAATTTTAAAATTATGAATAAAGTCTTACTATTTTTTGCCCATAATAGTACACTTATTTCGAATGTCAGTATTTGTCAGGAAAGAGCGAATTATTTTATAAACGTATAATTGTTTATAAATAGAAAAGTAGGACCAAAACAATGTATAGCGGACAAGTATCCGCTTGGTACTCTGAAAACAAGGTTCTCGAACATATCTAAGCAAGTCTTGTCAAATATGAGCTCTCAAATGTAACTGGAAGATCCTTCACCGTACATTTTTATATTTTTTCCTCTTATCAGATAATATCGTTGCGTACAATTTGTAGGAACTTGAAATCTCTACAAAAAGGTCTAGTACGATTTTTTCGTAAACCCAGCAGTTTAATAGACATTACCGGTAAAAATTGATTAGTTTAAGACTTCTTAAGACTTCTTTTTGTATTGCTTTTTATAACTCATTGAAAAAAGAATATAATTCATCACGAATAGTTTTGAAAAATCGTCGTTCGAGTGCGGAAAGCGAGAGCATAGCAATTACAAAATTTTGATTAGTTTACGATTTGTAAAACATTTATTTGATCGCGTAATGTTCCGCTAAGTTAAAAAGTTCGTACAAATACGCCTATATCTCCAACACTATAACCGGATCAACTTCAACTATTTAGTTATAAACAAAGAAACTAGCTTTTTGATATCCGTGTTTGTGTCACTTAATAACGTGACCTTATGTTTCATTAAGCTATATCATTTATGTACCGTCATTATTAAAGCAATCAGTTTATTATCAGTTTTATATATAAACTTAAATACTATAATTTATTAGACATAAAATTAAAATTTTGAAAGCAAATATTATTTAAGATTAACCTCGAACACATAATTTACTTTTTATTTGGAATAAAATCTCTCGAAAATATGGCTTGGTATTAGACAATACCCTATAAGTTTTGCTACATAGCCCTACTGTAAATAATTTTCAATAAAATAAATACATAAATATCAGCAATTCAATAAAAAAACTGGTGCTTCATATCTTTTATAAAAAACTCGGGAAACTCTCCTCGTCATTAGGGAATTTACTGTTCTTCAATAAAAAAATATACAAACAAAATGGTGAGTTTTGAGATGAATATCCGATGTTTGGCAAAATTAAACTTCTAACTAATTTATAAATTTTCTGTTTCTCGGGTCACCTGCTTTGCCAGCAGTCGTGCGTCTTATTTAAATTTGAAACTTTTAACTTGTTTCCCATTAATATGCAAAACAAATTGAATTTGCTTAAAAACCTTTGCATCTACTTATTGATTTAATCGAGCGACTCATAATTGATTGCCCATATTAAACACAACATAAAGCTAAATCTAACTGCAATGAAAAAAGGAAAAAAAACCAAAATTAATAATCATTATGCTAATGTGAAATCGACTGAATTAATTCGAATGCGCAGAAGTATAAAAATTGCAAATTGCGAAAATCAAAATCAAGAAGTCACTTGTGGATCGAAATCATGTTTGAAATGGGGAGAGAGAGTTTGAAGCAAGCAAAAACGGCAGACAAATTTGGATTTTTTTGCCACCACACAAGCACCGCAAAACGATGTGAGCCTAGAGAGTCGCGCGATGTGCCACAGATTGCCAACTCAGGGCCAACCAGGCCTGACGCCGCGAACTCACCAGCAGTGTGCGCCTAAAACATTGCCGAAGGTCGAATTGCTGAGCTATTATGGCTGACTTGCTTCGTTAAATTGATAGGCCATCTAGCTGCTAGTGCTAGCTGTTGGCGCAAAGCGACTTGTTGGCTGCAGCAAGGACTGTAGAATGGAGCGGCAAATGATTGCGATTTCGGCCTAAAGTGTTTTACGCGAAATAATTTGCAAATGTGTTATCAGCTGATGAAATCCACATAAATTTGCGAACGCTGGCATGCTTTCGGCGCACACACAGTGTGGCATTTAGAGCAACGAACCACAGCGCGTTATTTAACGTGCACTGAATTGAAGTCTGCTTTTGGGCGCGTATAACACTTCGTCTTGAAAATTATTTATTACGCTCTCTATATGTGTGTGAGGATTTCAATAAACGACTACATTTAGTTGAAGGGCTATCCTTTGCCACACACACCAAGAACACACGCACACATGGTTGGGAATATTGACTAGCAGTGCTTCGGATTCGGCGCAAAAAGAACAAAGCAATGCGCTAAGAATTCAAGCCGAGTTCGAAAAAGTGGCGCGTGTAACCACGGCGGGAATAAATCAAAAATTTAATGAGCTATAAAAATAGCAATTTTAAGGCGAGAATAAAATAGAAATCCTGTGATGTGAATAAAGTCACCGGCAACCAGCATTTGCTGAGGCGGCAAACCAAAAAGCCGACAGGATATGGGTAAATCGTCTAAGTGCGCTGCAAGAAGTATGTATGTATGTTTCTGTGCTGGCGCGTTCGTGTATGCCTGCTGAGCGGCTGTCGATGTTGTTGTTGTGTGAAATCGCTTAAGCCCTCCCTGTGCCGCTTCTGACTCTGCGGCGCATAAACTATGCATGCAGAAATCTTCTGGATTTTGGCGCAAAGAAAATGGCGCAGAGCACGCGTATGCAATTTTTTGGCATTGTCGAGATTCGCCTGCTGTTTGTGTGGGTTAGCTACTTAAATTCTATTTTGCAGAAGAATGGCAAAATGAGAAAATAATAATAACAATAATAATGGCTAAAAGAAAGCTTCGAACGCGCGGCAAAGGCAGCCGGCTGCCGTCGTCGCATATGCAAAGCAGCGCACACAGTGAGCCCTTTTCGCAAATGCGCCAGACATAAATAATAGCGATAATTAGAATTACAAAGCGATGGTGCGCATTTTATGGTTGGGAAATGATTTAAGGTAATGGAATTTCAAGCAACGAAATGACATCACGTGTTTAGCGAAAAACAAAATATTATTAAAATTGCCACTCCGTGGGGCACTGAACACAGTGCTATAATTATACTCAGACTCAGACTTTTCAGCAATGAGTTTAGCTGATATTTTTGATTTAGAATCTCCGAAATGAATTATGCTAAATATAGATTGCTCTATAGAATTTGTTAGAAGTAGTTATCATTCATGCTCCAGAGTCGCCTCATGGAAGAGGTGTTCAGAGGATCTGGTTACGCAGCGTCCTTCTAGGGAGTTCACTTCGGAGTTCGCACGCTGCAGATGAACTGCTAGAACGACAAGTCCGTTACTTGGCTGAGGAAGATCGCTCCCAAGCCGGAAGGCTGGAAAGGCCCCGTCCTCGCGCAAAAAGAGGAGAAGACATCTTGCCCATGCATAACGTGACGGGGTTTCTCCTAAGGTGCATGGTCTCAAGGCAAGCCGCACTAGTTTGCTCTCGGAAATCAGAACGAGGGCCTTAGCATCTCATCCTGGAAAAGTACGGGGCTGCAAAAGGAGAGTACATCTCTGTTTCGACGACGAGTCATATGAACACATCCAAACAGCAAGCTTCCGCCCGAAGTATAGGTTGAGGTCATGAGGCCTTATAAGCCTAAAATGGTCACCGAGAGCGAAGCGAGCGAAGCAATGGAGGAGAAGCTGGTTGGTGAAGTTGTCGCTCATCCCACCGCTAGCACGTAAAAGCAGGCCGAACAGCAAGCTTCCGCCCAAACTATAGGTTGAGGTCATGAGGCCTTATAAGCCTAAAACTGCCACCGAGAGCGAAGCAATGGAGGAGAAGCTGGTTGGTGAAGTTGTCGCTCATCCCACCGCTAGCACGTAAAAGCAGGCCTCGACTGCTGCGACGCTGGAAGTCTCTAGCATGATGATATGCGTACAAAGCTATCCTCCACGCAGGAACTTCTAGAGGAACTTGGGGACGCAATAGATGGGAGAGCGGACGACTCGTCGCGACGACGGTGATGGGGATGAGCTCCTCATTGAACCGATCCTATAGTGGTGAATCCCTGCAGGCGACACAAGCTACCCTTGATCTTAGGAAAGAGGTAGCAAACTGGGATAACTTCCAGGATCCTCTAAGAAAGAATGTGAGCGGGGTAGGCAGTCAAATAGAAGTGTTACGGGTTCAGGACTGAAAAGCAGATTATCTGCGCTAAACCACTACACCTCAAACGCGTACCACTACAGTTTCCCCCTAATGCGGCCAAGCAGACTGTCAGATTTTAGGAAAAAGGTACGTAGGCTCTTCAATAAGGCGAAACGTATGAGGATCTGAGAAATATAGAAAATGCAACTTAACCTCATAAAACAAGGATATAAGGTATGCAAAATAAGCAAGCTTTAGGAGCATTTTGTGAAAACGTCACATCTACACCAGAAGTAGCTAGACCGCGCTAGGCTCTGGCCAGATCCAAAACTAACACAGTATTGGCGATCAAATTATGCAACGGGACTTATACGACCAGCGCGGAAGAAAGAGCTACGGCATTTCTGCGGGCGAACTTTCCGAAAACAATTCGAGAAAATCATTTCCACCCGTTGACAAACACAAGCCGTCTCGACTCTCTCACTGTATGAAATCGATCCCATAACTTCCAAGAAAATTGCCATTAAAAATTTTGTATAGTATCTGCTAAATCGAAGAACAAATAAGAACTTGATACAATCAGGCAAAACAACGGCAAAGTTTTCCGGACAAGTTGTTTGATATAAACAACCTACAAGTCGAATTAAGGCTACGTTTTTAGGGAAAAAAGAACCATACTCATATCCTATATTTTGTTCCGATATTGGCTGTTCCGAAACAAGTTCGTGTAATACACACGGACACACAGACAAACATGCGAACATAGCTGAGTCGACTGAGCTGGACACGCTGATGTTTCTGGTCATACACCGACGTTTATTTCCGCTTATTACAAGGTTCATGGCATAAATATGCTTATAAGACACTAGGCTAAGACATTGAATCTGATATCTACATGAAGAAGCTCTCTTGAAGCTACAATTTCTTAACAATTATTGTTATGTTCTTTCCAAAATACTTCTTGGAGGCCCATTCGTAACCGCGGTTATAGGTTTCAATTAGTCGTGAAAGAACGGCATTTATAGGCGATCAGGGGATATTACCTCAGCAACATTTTCATGAGAAGTATTTTATACTACTAATACAAAAGTAACAACGCTATAATTTAATATAATTCAGGTAGAACATACATATTAGAATATGTTACTATAATGTGGGTTCGAGTCCGTGCTAAATATGTAATTTTTATCTTAAGTTATGCTAATATCTATATATTAATCAAATACGTCCCATGGCGAACTATATAGAAAACATAAGTTACACTGATCAACTGATTAATTGAAAATCCCGTACCCCGTGTAGTGATTTTTTAGAAACGAAATCTAGAAATCAATCCCATTAGATAGTTTTAAAAACTTTCGAGGTACGAGTATGGAGTGTTACTATTTTTTATTGATAGGAACAGCGATACTTGACCATAGTGAGTAATTTATAGTATTTCCATTTAAAGTATATATATGTACTATATACTTTAATATATATATTTATAGTACTAAAAGTGGAACTTTATGGTTTGGCACTGAAATTGGGTTTTCGGCTGTATTGTCTAGGTTTGGAACAAGGATGTGTGAGAGAAAACAAAAACTTTCGTATACATACTTTTAGAAAACACGACAGAGCAGCACTAACCTCAACTCGTTCTTGGAACAAATTGCAAAATGGAAAAACTAAAGAAAAACATTTAGAGGAAAACAGAATGACAGATACATCACGAAGTGGTAGGTGAGTGATGGCAAAAAATATTAAAAATATTTGAATTTTGAACTGCTGCTTGTAACACTGTACGTCAAGCATGCCACAGAGCAAATATATGTGCACTTGTAATTATTTTGAGCGAACAACCAGGAAAATAAGTCTGTTTTTGCAGCAGAAGCAATCTGAATTCACCAGAATGCTCGCATACATTTTGTATGTTTTCATTCCAGCCGCCTGTATGGGAGTGCATGTTGTAAATTATGCAGAAATATGGCAACACAGGCAGCAGAAACCGCAACATAGCACGGCACCGCACAGCGCAGCGCGGCAGAAGGCAATGCCACTGGCGTTGGTTGATTCGTTTCTGCACAGCGAGTGCGGATACTGAAGACCGCAGAGAGATACACACACACACACTCAGTCAGCGCCATATTCCACGGATTGCTGCTGATTTTTGCAATGCCTTTGGTAACAACAACAACCAACAATTTTGTGCTAAAACAAAGCAACACTTGCCGTTCTCATTGTTGTTGTGGGCGGAAATAAATTTCATTGTGAACGTAAATAAAAAGGTTAAAAAGAAAATTCCACAAAAGAAGCTCAGCAAAAAAGTATGTTGAACACTGTAAAAGTGGAAGCGAAAACATTATTTGAAAGTAGTCAGCAAAATTACATAAGCTCTTTTATGTGCTACGCCAGTATTATTTCTTTTGGCTTTCTTATGGAAAATTAGATTTGGAAATTGCAACGCGAGTGGAAAATTTGTATTCAATGCATTAAATATACGAAATGGAATTCATGATGAATAATGAGGCGGAATGTGCTGAAATGGCGAAAAGGCAGTGCCCCACAGATTTTTAAGACTAATGTTTCAATGTGCGTGAACAAATGTGTGTGGATATGTGCATGGGAGTTTATGGGTGGTGTAGTGACTGTGTAGGGGTGTTAAGCATAATATTGTATGGTCAGTTACCGAGAGAAGGCTTCGAAAGACTTCCATATCATAAGTCAAGCTAAGCAATGACTAAGATATATATAGGAAAACTTTAACACCACTATTATGTGTGATAACTAGCGCATGTGTAGTAGATGTTGGGCAGACAGCAAAAATTCAAGAGCAGTAGAGTGTCAGTCACCATTTCTTGTGTATATATTGTATTGCCAACATAGTTTGTGTTCGTTTACAGAAAGTCAAACTCAGAGAACCTCTCAAAGCCGGTTGTCTACAGTTGAATGCGTGTTTCATTGTTTATTCGTCGGAACCGCCAATATCGGATCACTATAGCATATAGCTATAATAAACTCTGAACCATAAAAATATGTTGTTGTATTGAAAACACTGTTATTTGACAAGATATCTTCAAGAAGTTTAGCATGGAGCATTGTACAAGGCAACGTTAATAGTTTGTTCTGAGGTCTGACAGGTCACGCGTAAGTCGTGTCAAACTGTTATGTTATTTGTGTTCAGTATTGTTTGGCCTTTCATCATAGAAAAACTTTCGCCTGAACACCGTTTACAAATCGTTCAACTTTATTACAAAAGTTCACGTTCTTTGAAGAATGTGGTTCGAGCAATACGCTCAATTCATTGTCAACATAATCGGCCTACTAATCGTACTATTTGCAACACCATCACCCATCCTAAGGTTCAGCATTCATTACTGGATAATATTCAACCGAACAGACCACGTCCAGCAGGCACTGAGGAAAATATAGCAGCCGCAGCTGAGAGTGTACACGAAGACCGTGGAGAGTCGACTCCGTTCGAAGAAACTTGGACTGACGTACGAAACGACTTTACGCATTTACAGTAAAAGCGTACAAAATAGAGCTTGTGCAAAAACTGAAGCCACTCGACCTCCCCAAGCAATACCGTTTCGTTCTATGGGCTCTTTAACACTAGATTGCCTAAGCAACACACTTTGACTGCCTTCGAATTTCAATTAAAAAAATAGTGATTTAAATAATGACATAGCTTCTAATAATTTTTTGACTTTTTTTACAACATATATATATATGTTATATCCGTATCTACATTACAAGACAGTAATTTTGACTGCTTTCAGGCAATAGAGGTATAACTAAGCTCCCGTCTTTCTAGTGTTAAAAGTTCAAAGAAATTTTATCCAGTGATATGACCTATTTCTGGTTCGCTGGGTAAGTAAAAAAGCAAAATTGCCGCATTTGGGACGAAGGGAAACCTGAAGAAATTTAAAATCTGCCATTTCACCTAGAAAAAACAATGGATTAATGTGGTTTCTGGGCCGGTGGAATAATCGGTCCATATTTCTTCAAAAATGATGCCGGTGAGAACGTAACTGTCAATGGCGACCGTTATCGCGCCATTATAACCGACTATTTGATGTCTGAAACTAAAGCTCGCGATCTCGGCGACATTTGGTTTCAACAAGACGGCGCCACTTCCTACACATCCCATCAATCAATTGTTTGAAAAACACTTCAGTGAGCAGATATTTATATTTTCCCGTTTTGGGCCGATCGATTGACCACATTTGATCATGCGATATTACTCCGTTAGACTTTTCCCTGTGGAGATATGTAAAGTCTAAAATTTAAGCAGACAATCCCGCAAAACATCACTCGTGTCATTCACCAGTTACAGTCGAAATACTCGAACGAGTCATCGCAAATTGGACCCAATGGACGGATCATCCGAGCCTCGGTCAACATTTTAAAGAGAAAATTTCAAAAACTAAATTTGAAATTTTTGTGATTTTTCCTTAAAAGAGTAGGGAACTTCGAAATGTATCACGCTTTAATTCTCCATACAGGTTTTTAATCTGAACAGGCAGGTCAAAAACGACCAAAATTTTGGGTAATCTTGGTTTTTTCTTTAAGAGCTCCGCGATTTAAACTATTTAAACATTTTCACCGACTTATATTGTATGGAAAATATTTTCGGGTTACTTTTTTAGTTTTAATTCACGGATAAGTCCAGAATCAATGCAGCGGACCTTTTGTTTAGCGCCGTCAAATACATCATGTAACTAGAAGCCATAATCAAGGTCTCAGTCACAGTAATTTTTTCTACCTTTTATAATATGTTATAAAGTTAAAAAGTATGTAGCTCAAAACACTGCTTTTTTTCCGAACACCACTGCATACATTTTATAAACATTTTTTATTTAATATATAACTATATTTATATAATTTCAGCATTTTATTGTATTCTTAGTATTTCTTTAATTCTTTAATCCACACACTTAACTCTGCCATAGCACACACCATTACAAGCTTATACTGACGCACGCACACGTTCGCACCTGCGCATAGGAACGCAAGCAAATTACAAATTTTCTTATTGCCAGCCGTAAAAGTTATCGCCTTGTTGATTGGCAAGCACACGAAAAATTAACGACCTGCTTCCTCTCTCCCCTACATATGTTTGTATGTACTATATATACAAAAGTGGAAATGAAAATGAAATGCCCCACATTTTAATGGACACGATTATGCTGAATTATTTCCAGCATTTTAAGAATCTTAGATTGCGCTTGTTAGCACGCGGTCGGCTCTACGAATCGTTGATATTATTTTCCGTGTTTCTCACATTTGTCGGCTGTTTTCTAACGGCCAAAGCAGCACGCACGGGCACTGACACACGCACAAGTGCAGGGCATCCGCTCATGGGCCATAAAAATTTTGCAGAAAAGGCTCAAGTAGCCTTTGCGGAGTGCGGTCCTAAAATAATAATAACTTAGCAATAAATCCAGCTTGAGTGTTTCGTTTTGGTTAACATGTAGTAAACAGCTGTTGGCCGCGAAATAAAACGCAGACGCGTGCTGTGCATATTAATTCATAATTTACACTGCGCGCCTACAAATAAGATGTTGGGCCTACGGTGACAGCTCGTCGAATATGTATGTAGCATTAAAAGCTTTTTTTTTGTATTTATCATATTTTATGATTTAAGATATAAAAATATAAAAATAAATTTAATTACGCGTAAATTAAAATGGGCACCGGCAATGTTATATTTTCTTAAAAAAATAATTATTTTATTTTTTAATTTCAAGTGGATTAAAGGAGGGAGACTGTTTCAGAAGACATATCGAAAGGGAGATACCGCGGCTAAGTGATTTACTGATTATATATGTATTAGGATTAAATTTAATCCAGAAATAAGTGGTAAATCTCTATGAATCTTTTAGTACTGTTCACAGAGATTGCTTTTCAAAAACAAGATTTACAAAATCAAACACAAACAGAATAAGCAACGCCAGAATATTTCTCAATGGTTTTTTATCAAAGAGACAGTGGAGTTTTCTATGTACGATGCGTACCTCTGCAAATTGCAGACACGTGGTGCAAGGGATTAAGCTGCAAGGCATCTCCCAACCGGCATGGGTGGTTCTGAATACGACTGTATTCGAACCCAGGCTTCCCAACAATAGGCCGAATGAGTAAGTAATGGTGGCTTTACCGCGTCATAGGGCTCTGGTGTGGCGGACTTTCTAGTTCCACTACAACAGCGTAGACAGGACAGCTCACCACGCTGAGCCAACGGTCATCAGACGAAGATGACTGACTAAAACACCCCAAAAAGCAAACCAAGGCATCGGACATTAGCAACGACAAAGAACGAGGATTTAGACTACAACATCAGCACCGCTGCAGGTAGGAGTTGTACAGGAGCTCAACGGAAGATTAGCTTACTGGATGCCCTCTCGCCAGAGGAGCGGGCGGGGTTTGAGGAGCATGCCAAGGAGGGTGATGATGACATGACCTCATACAGCGGCGCTCTGCATCCAAAGTCGACTGCAGCTGCTGCGTAGGTAGCGAGCACCACCAAGGCTCCCCCATCGTGCACAGCTGCTCAGATTAGGGGGAGTCACATCGGGCGAATACCGAAGGTGCATGCCGAAGGAGAAGGAAAGGAGAAAATGAGGCCATTTGCCTCTCTATCACCAGCTGATAACCCAGGCGAACACGATGAACCTTTGAAGGAAGGGCATGAGCGGTGCTAGTTTAAAGTGGTACCTGAGGTACTTCCGGGACGGGGAAAACCCTTGTAGTGGCGTAGGTACTAGCGAGGAACAGGGTACGAGAAAGTAGTGCTTCCCCTACAACGAAAGAGCGAAAAGCCAAATTCGCGTCCGTTCGCGGGCGAGCAAGCCGATGCCCAATTATCGCAACCCCTACCGGAAGACGAGCTAGCGAAAGGGCAACGCTTTCGACTACACAAACGCAGACCGCGAAACGGAAGAGCGGGCAAATTACGCCATAGGTGCCTCCCAGCTCTAAAAGGCTGAGTTGGCGGCAGTGGTCAAGTAGCCGGAAGCCAACCCTCCGCACCAAATCCCCTCGAGTGGAGCTGGGCCGGCGCAGATATGCGGATGCTCTCAAAGATATCCAGATGTGTGTTAACTACCCGGTGCTGGAGGAGCTTACCGTGCTCCAAGATCTCCTCATGGAAGAAGTGTTCAAAGGATCTGGATACGCAGCGTCCTTCTACATATGGAGGAAAGTATGCTGCAGGTGAGCAACGGTCGAAATGCTCCATATTGGCCGTTTGTCCTTCCGGAACAAATTCATCATAAACCAAACCACGAACGTGGTCGTTTTTTTCATCCATTTCGATGATTGTTAAATTTTTTTGCATGTCAGAAACCCATGTCTCATCGGCAGTTATAAAGCTCTCCATGAATATGGGATCGGAATTCGTATGATCAAGCATGTCCAAAGAGACAAGATCACGGTACTCTTTTTGAAAAGCATACAGCTTTATCAGGACGAGTCGAGCAAGAACGCGTTTCATACCCAAATATCCACTAAAATCATTCGGACGGACTCGCAAGAGATGTCGAGCTCTCATGCCATTTCCCTAACACTTGTCTGACGATTTTCAAGCACCTTCACTTTATTTTAGGCTTTTAAGGCTTTGAAGGCTTTGTGGTACTCGTAAGCTTGTGCATTTACAAAGAGATGAAGATTTTCAAAGTATTGTTTAACAATACCTATAAGTAATCTCTTAGGTTTTATAAATTTTTTCGAAATCTCGAATGTCATGCACGGCATTTCGAAGAATATTGTAAGAAAGTTTTATTGGATATTTTTGACTTTGGATGCAAACTTCAACAATCACTTAAATACATACATGTGGCTTATTTTCAGCAAGGAATTCCACCTTTTAACTTAATATCGCGCTTATTAACCTCATTAACCACTGATCGCTTAAGGCCGAAGCGAAAAACTGCTGAGAAACTGCTGCCAGATGAAAAGAAATGCAAATTATTTGCAAACAGTGGAGACAAAATGATTTGCATAATGCTCAGATAAATGAAGTTTCTTGTATAAACAAATATATGTATATATGTAATTGTGGGTAACGTTACAGCCAAGCGACAGATAGACAGACTAATAATGAACCCAGTGCAATTCATCTCGACGGATTCAGCCATTCCAAGGCACTTAAGTGGCCGCGCATGATAAATGCGATAATTACAGAGGCGTGCAAGAAATATGCATTCGAAAAACAAAAATGGAAAAACAAGAAGAAGCCCACATTGTATAAGTGCGCAGCTGCGAATCATTATTTCGGACATTAAATAAATAATATAACTTTTTGTTACGAATATTATCTCCTGCTTTGTGCGCACAAATGTGAGGGCGATATGTTATTGTTTAAATTTTTATGCCACAACAAACCAAAAACCCCCCCGCCACCCGCTGTAAACCGTAAAAGAAATGTTGAACGGTGAAAACGGCCATAAAATTTCCCACCGAAAAAGACTTGGAGCGTGCTGCTGTTTAATTTTTTTCGAAAGTAGGGCGCGGCAGCGGTGAAAACATTTTCATTTTCATTTTCATTACGGCATTTCAACAATTCGCTGCGAGAATTAATTACCATATTTATCATTGAGACAATAACGGGCCACCGGACAGGCGGAAAAGACTGGAAAATAATTGTGTGCGCATTGTTGAGGGCACAGCTGTGAATGTGTGTGGCACTGGGTACACTTTGTGTGTGTGCGGTGCTTGGGGGGGGAAGAGTTGTGTGCGAATAAATTGGCGTGACGTGGCGTGGCATTGCTTGGTTTGGCTCAGCTTGGCGTGAATGGTCACGCCGTAAACGAAGGATTTACGAGAAAGCCACCAACTACAGCAATAATGACGACAATGATCACGTCAAAGAACACGAATGGCGACCGCAAACGTGAAAACCCCATTACGACTACAATAACAATAAAGTCGCTGGTGAAAGACAACAAAAACAGCTGCGATAATAATAAAAAGGTTGGCTTGGCAGAAAAACGAGAAAAATTACTTATCGCAACAAATGCATAAAAACACCAAAAAACTGCAACAATAATTGCAATCATTATATGCGAGCTCAAGTGTTGCAAATGCGATGGCGATGGCGCAACACAAAGAAAAAAGATAACAGCATAAGAAACGGAAGGACACAGGTTAAGTTGCAAGAATGCTTCAAATAATACACCATTTGGAATGGTAAGAACAACGTTGTCACCACTAAGTAGCAGATAGTCTGGATAATTAATGATTATATGAACAAATGCTTTCATATTTTCCCACAAGTACTCCACTTGCTTAACAGAGTGCATTAATTTGTAGAAGTAAATCGAAAAGGAGGATGGATTCATGTGTTGAAGTTCGCGCAAGTGAGGAAAGTTCTCTAGGACGTTTCATTCTCATATCTGCTTTGCTGATAGAAATTTCGTTACATTGCCTATTCGAAGAATCCTGTGAAATGTTAAAAAAAAAATATTTGGATAGTTCAGGAAACGCTATGATATCCCCAAAAGTTGACCGTTTGGTGTGGATTGTGGTTTGGCGGCTTCATCGGGCCTAACTTGCTTCGAAATGAAACAGGAAATGCCGTTACCGTCAATAGCGAGTGTTTTAACACGATGTTGACCGACTTTTCTTTTGCTAGAAACCTTTAATCTTTAGAAAGAAAGTTTTTGCATGAAAAGCTCTTTGACAAGATATTCTCATGAAATTCGGAATGTATTATTTTGCTAGCCAACGCTACAACCTGCGAACAAAAAATGGTTAAGATCAGACCAAAATATTGAGTAGTCGAAAATCTTTTTTCGTATTTTGCCAATAGATGACATTGCAGTCGTATATCTCCAGTGCTAGCAATCAAATTGTATTACTATGTAGTGTTGGAAAGGTGAGATTTTAAGCTTCATTTAATCAAAAAAGTAGTAGAAGGGAAGTAGAAAAAAGGTTAAAGGTTTTCAAAAATGATTGAAAATAATGAAGAAATTCCCTATATGTATTTAAATATTTTCACATAAAAAAAGGCAAGAATGGCAAGCAAGCCATCAATGAAATTTGTGAAGTTTACGAAGACGATACAGTACAGTAGTAGCACAACAATAGTTCGCTCGCTTCCGTTCTGGAAATTTCGATGTGGAAGATGCCTCGCTCTGATCGACCTATCGTTGAAAAAGTCGATGAAATTCGGGAAAAAATTTACCATGACCTTCACATATGAAGCCATGACACCGCTAAGGAACTTAACATTCATCAACAAACGGATTTGAACTATTTAAAAGAGGCTGGCTACAAAAAGAAGCTCGATGTTTGGATACTACATGAATGGTCTGTGAAAAATTTAATGAACCGAATTATGTAACATCTGCCATTCTTTGCTGAAACGAAATGAAATGGAACCATTTTAGAAGCGATTGGTAACAGGAGAGAAAGTGGGTCAAATACGACAACAATGTGCGAAAAAGATCATGGTCCAAACGTGGTGAAGTTCAACAAATGCTAGTTTGGTGAGATTGTAATGGAATCATCCACTATGAGTTGGTCCAGCCTGATCAAACGATTGATTTTACATTTACTGGGCGAGCTTGGTTTGAAAGTTTTGATGCATCCACCATATAGCCCTGACCTTGTACCATCGGATTACCGTTTGTTTCGATCAATGCAGAACTCCTTTAATGGAGTACAGTTGGCTTCAAGAGAAGCATATTTTTCGCCGAGAAACCAGAAAAGCTCTACACTGATGGAATAATTTCTCTAGCGGAAAAATGGCAAAAAGTGGTCGATCAAAATGGTACATATTTGTTCATTAAAGTTCATTGTAAATAAAAAAATAATAATTTGAAGTTTGAATAAAAATACGAAAAGACTTTTTCGACTACCAGATATATAGCTGCTATTCAAACCAACTGATTAAAATCAAGATAAAAACCTTCATAAAATATCTTTGGAATATTCTTTATATTAAAAACCGTAGGAATACCTAGTAATTGGTCGTTACGTTCTCACGTTAAGTTGCTTTAAAAAATGCACCTGTGAAGGGTACACATAGTTTTTTCTTATTTTATAATTAAGGACTTAAATATTAAATGCTGTAAAATCTCAACGTTCCCATATACTCATATTCACGAACAGTTTCCAAGATTTTTAATCACTAACCACGCTTCATTTGGTAATACAAGTATATCTTACAACTCTTGTGATTAAGTCATAGGAGATATCTCACTTCAGGTTTCACAAATGCTAAGACACTGATTTCAATTCTCTAGCAACCTCAACTATACATATTTGTAAGTATATATTCAGAAGTATATTTTCACTGCATACACTTCTATCGCACACACTCACAGATAACTTTACCGCTCGTTATGTATATATGTATTGCAACATATTGTGCAACAATGTTTCATTAACTTAGCCACTTACCGTCACTGCTTCGCTCCAAGTACATTTTGTCCGCATGTGGGCCACTTCTGTGCGCCCCACTGCCATCCACTCCAACATTACGGCCGCCGACGCCGGACAGCATACCGCCATTATCCATCACAGTCACGCCATGTTTTATCACCTCCGAGTATTTGCCACTACCTACGCCGCCGCCACCACCACCTTTACCCTCAATTACATCACCATTCGCATTCTTCTTCTGCAAATGATGTTTATAACTGCCCACTGTATCATCCATGCCGAGCACCACATCAGTGCCACCGGTCACCGTAGTCGTCGTCGTATGCTGGCCATCCATGCCGGGCGTCAATTGGTCTGCGCCATCGAGATGATGATGATGATGCCGATGACTTGTGGGACTCATTGCCTTAAAACGCTTATAAATACAGAAAGTGACGAGCGCGAGAAATACGGATACGCCGAGCAGGCCCAGCGCCATCAATGAAACGACAACGACTAAATTGCCTTGCAACAGCAGCTCGCGCGGACTCGGCCGTTGCACCAGCAGATTAATTTGCACTGCATCCTTGCCACCGGCATTCTCCGCAGCGCACGTATACGTACCTTCATCACTCTTCTCAGCAGCCACAATGGTAAGACGCGATATGAACACATCACGTCCGAACTCTTTCTCCTTCGATTGCTCATCGCGCAGCAGTTCTATATGCAAACGCCGCGCCTGGCCGTTGGCGCAACAGCTAGCGCCGCTGTTGGTGGTGACTGCGTTAACGCCGCTGCCGCCAATATTACTGGTGGACGAACGATATTGTTGGCGGTTGTAGTCCCAGGTTATGTGTGTGTTCGGCGACGCATGCACGCGACACACCAGCGTTACATTCTCCTTCGACGTGCTGATGGAAGCACCGCGTGCCGGAAATATGATGCGTGGCTTACACGCAAAAGCCTCGGGCTGATCTTCGACCCACAACATGCCACGCAGGTGTATGGGGTAATAACAGGCCGTCGGCGGTGTGTAGAGATTGCGTTTCAGCACAAAGTCACGGAATATTTGCAGTTCACAGGTGCAGTTCCACGGATTCGAATCGAGTGATAGCGCTGTCAGTCGTTTGAGCGACTCGAAAGACTCCTTACGCAGAAAGCTCAGACGGTTGCCATCCAAGTAGATCTGCGACAGCAGCGGTACATTGCTGAACGCCTGCTGTCCAATACGCATCAGCCGATTGTGTTTCAGCTCGACCTTATGCAGGTACTTGAGGTTCTGGAAGACACCATCGGAGAGCGTCTCCAAAAGATTACCATTCAGCACAATTGCGCGCACTTTCACCAGCCGCGCAAAGACGTTCGCTTGCAGATTACGCAATAAATTATTGGAGAGGTCCACTTCGATCAAGATCTCGAGTTGGGTAAACGTGCGCGGGTCGATCTGTTGCAGCGATGCGTTACGCATGAAGAGTTTGTGTAGATTATGCAAGTCCGCGTTGAGGAAGGCGTTCTGTTCTAGTATGGCAACGCGATTGAAGGAGAGATCCAGCACTTGCACCTCATTGCTCAGGTTCTCCGGCACGGCGTTCAGCGTGAGATTCTTACAATCGGCGGTCTTCTTGCCCGACTGCCATTTACACAAACAATCGCCACAGTCCATCAACCAGTCGCCATGCGCTTGCGGCGGCATCGTACAGCAAAGCACGAAGATTATGAGGAATCGAGGAACGGTGTACAGCAACGACTGTGGAAAGTGTGGTGGCGCCGCAGCAGTGCGAAGACGACTCTGCGCTGCAGAAATTTGGTTTGCTGTGCGCTTCTCGGTGAGTCTACTCTCCGCCAAAGTAATTTCTTTTATTTTAGTTTCAGCTGCTTCTGCCGCAAGGCGCACTCTTCCTTTGCTCGCACTTTCAATACTTGGATGGCGTTCAACGAATTGCTTGACTTGCTGTGGTTGTTCTCTTTGCTGGCTGTTTTTATTACCTCGTTGCTGGCGATTTATCGCTGCGTCGAAGTTGCTTTCGTTGTGTTTACTTTTATTGCTGCATCGTTGTTGTTGCTGTTGTTTTAGTTTTTGGCGTTTATTGCCCTGCAAACGCATTTTTCCTCAGCTTACACATTCGTTTCGATTTTACACTCACGCACAACAACAACTCTTGGTAAACCCACAGTTGGTCAGCGACATTTTGCGCTCAGCTGCAGCTAAGTTGTCTAAGCGTCGATATAAGCGAGAATGTCGTATATAACTGTTTTTTCATTTGTCTTAGGTGGCACACTTTTTATTTGCAAGTGCTACGTATGCCGTTACCACCAACTTCCGGCGGTGTTCATAGCATTTGTTGGCGGCTTTAGTTGCTTTTTTCGCTTTCTATTCGCTTTGCTTTTATTGCGCCAGCAATTGCTGTCCATTTAATTCGTTAATATGTGCAGTTTCTCACGTAATCATTTTCAAGGAGCTCCTTTTATTTGGTTGCTACTATTAACGGTATCTTATTTATGGTCGCACTTACCGTTCGTTAATATTTTACTATTGGCAACTCATTTAGCGTCTTCCAAGAGAACGAAGTTCATTAGTTGCGAATTGGATTGCTGAAAAGAGAATAAAAATAAAAAAATGGATTGAAAGCCAGCTTCCGGGCACAAAAATTATAGTTACAATAATATATTAATTAAGAGACTTATTTAAGGTTTTTCAGCAACACAAAATTGATTGGTTTACATTGTCATTTTGTTTGTTTTTCTAAAGTGAAAAAAATAACATTTTTCACACATTCATCAACAATTTCGAGGAAAGGTCCCCCTAAATTAAGAATCTTACTTAAGACTATTACCATCAGTGCCAAGTGGTTGAGTTCATTAAATTAGCGGGACAATGTCCTATACGCTGTAAGACTGTCTATAAACTTTTGTGTTAACTCATCATAAGCTTATCCACTATTATTGCTAGTCATAGTAAATGAGACGATTTTAAGCCTTTGGGAATCGTAGATATCATTTCATTTTGAAATATGTTTTATAACCTGGAAGCTGAAGAAACCTCGTACATCACAAACCTTTTTTTACTTTTGACAAGAATACAAAACCTTCTACCGAATTTTCGTCATGAAAAGTAGTCTCATCTCATCATAGAACCATTTAGGGCCGATTTTAAACTTGTAGGATCTTCATTTTATGGAAGAACTTCAAGGCACATGGGTGGGAAGGCTGTCCTTCCATTAAGACTAAAAAGCACCCGGAAATTGTAATTAAATCCCCCAGTTAATGATTTTTCCAACAAATTTTACTAAATAGGTAATACTGTCTTTAGTTACAATGCTGAATATGTGCGCGACCTGTCAATCAGTTTGTTAACAGCAGCTGCTTAAGTCGGTACACCTCATTATGGATAAAATCATCGAACAAAGAATTTGTCTCAAGTTTTGTATTTCTAAAAAAATTTCGTCTGCGGAATCGTTGCAAGTCTATGAGTGGTACAAAGATTTCGAAGACGGTCGAGAGATCGTTGAAGACACAACTCGTTTTGGACGACATTCGACATATTCAATTGATGAAAATATTAAAAAAGTGACGAAGCCTGATAATTTTCAAGTTTATGAATTTGCCATGCAAGTAAGTCAACAATCATAGCATAAAAATCAAGGTGATGCTCATTGCTTTTTTCGATATTCCTGGTTTGGTGCATCATTAATTTGTTCCGGAGGAACATACAGTCAATAAGAAGTTATAATTGACTGTATTGAGACGTTTACGTTTTAGCATCCAACAAAAACGAAATAATTCATTGATTTTACACGATGATGACACAATGAGCCACGATGGTGACCGAAATTTAAGGCCAAAACTGCAATGAATACCAGCGATCAAGCATCGTATTCACCAGATTTGCCTTCATGTGATTTTTTCTTGTTACTCAAACTGAAACTGCTACTCCAATCTCATGCTTACGAGGTATGACAATTAAGTAATGAGACTGATTTTATTGCCGCGCTTGTGGTAAACTCTGACCTTGAAATTCCCCTTTCTCTTTTTCCGGCATCCCTTTCTCCTATCCATTGATATATGTACCATCGCTCTAGCTTGTTTAGTTCGCCCGCTGCGTCAAGTTGAGTAGATGTGTCTTTGTAGTGCTCGTCACGAAAATGAAAGAACGAAATCAAGAGCAACGCGTCGCGATAAAATTTTGAGCCAGATTGGGCGAAACAGCTTCGGAAACGTCCGCTAAAATTTTAAGAGTGTATGGTGATAGTGCTCTTGGTCGTGCCCAGGCTCACAATGCTTGTCTTCGCGCGCCCCCGCTCGAAATTAAGCTCGCATGAGCAAGTCGAAGGTGAAAACGATGATTAGTGCCTTTTTTGATAGCCGTGGAATCGACCACAAAGAATTCGTTCCACCGATGAATCATGTCTACTATTGCCAAGTACTCGAAAGATTGCGAAAACGAGTCAACAGGGTGCGCCCAGACATCGCTCGTAACTGGATCCTTCATCACGACAACGCGCCGTGCCACACCGCCTTCAGCGTGTCCAGTATTTGGCCTCTAAGGGGATCTCCGTATTGCCACAGCCATCTGATTCGCCCGACATGTCACCCTGTGACTTTTTTTGTTTCTTAAAACAAAATCGGTGGTCAAAAGGAACCCATTTTGAGTCGATTACGGACATCCAGGCGGCGCCGTGACGAGGGTACTCGCGGACATCCCAGTCGAAGCGTTCCAGAAATGTTACAAAGCATGAAAAAATGCGCTGGAATCGCTGTATAGCTGCCCAAGGGGACTACTTTGAAGGGGATGGCAGAGTTGAAGAATAATTTTCGAAACATACGGTTTTTTATGGACTCAGTCTCATCACTTAATTGTCATACCTCGTATTACATCTGTTGGGATTTACTTTGAAGGCGACAAAATAAATATTGATGAATAATTAAATATTTTTCGTTTTTTTACAACTAGATAGTACTACTAATCGACTGTATGATTTACAAATGATTTACATGATGAACCGGTCTTCAAGCGTGGGAAGACAAAAAGTCGGCTGACAAGGTTATGATATCAGTCTTTTGGGATGCACATTGTGTAATATTTATCGATTGATTACTGAGCCAGTTATAATCCATTTCACTGTGTATTTGGATACAGTTCTATTCTACTATTCCAAATATTTAGCAATTGTGTTATTTTGAGGAAGGATCAGTTTAATAAGAGTACGCATATATTTCATTCCCTTTAAATACTCCTCGCTAGATAGCTCCGATAATAAACGCGTCCGATCACTGCTAAATTCAAAGTGCTATAAGGAGAATCGCAGTCTCCGACGTGCTATTTTTAGGCACGCTCTCGCCGCCCGGCCAGACTCGCAAACTCTACGTCCCGCACTTTTATCTTCGAAAATATTCATTAAATCAAATGCTGTAAAGAACCATACAGATCTATATTAAATCAGGGGACAGAAAAATCCACTTTCTTTTATACAATGTATTGATATCTGGGTACTTTGGCTTGTTGCCATAGAAAAACTCACAAATTTATTTCATCGAAGCCAACTAATAACTAGAAGGTTCTGGAAATAAGCCTTCGTTAACGTGGAGAAATGACTGGTATTTTAGTGTATATGAAGAGCATGCATACATGTGATTAGTGTCATGCGGGGACTTTTTGCATGCAGTGCATAGTTCAACATGTCAGAGTCGATCCGGTTAAGAAGGAATTTAGCTTGATGCGGTATCGGGAACGACGTTGCGCGGTGATCGCTCTAGTTTAGCGAGAAAGCTTGAGGTATTGTCGTTGCAAAGGATTGTGATGAAACTCCAATGGCTCCGTTCACTGTGACAGATTCAAAGAAGATATTAATACTTGTCGGTCTGCTGTGAACAGCGTTCAGTAAATGACTGAATTTTGTCGCGTACTAAGTTTGGTGGGTGAGGTGACGTATGTATTTCGTTAACGAATGCCCCAGGAAAGCAATTGCAAGGATGTTGTGTACGAAAACACCAGAGCAAACACTGTTGGAGAGAAGTTTATTGTGTACTTTAATTTGGTGCATACATATCTCGATATGAAGGGGATCGCGAGATAGAACTGATAACTCTCAGAGGACGCACAGAAGGCGTCACAAGAATACCAAACTACATATTTAAATAACCTTTTCATTTTACTATAAAGTCTATAGCATGTTTCAACACACACAATATTTGTTTTACATTCGAAAGAGATTGCGAGCTTTGATAAAAATGCTATAAGCTCTTTACTCTCTTTGAGTAGAAAAATGAAATATGAGTGCGTAGAACTTGAAAGAAATAAAAAATTAATCGATAATATTTGTTTAACAATCGGTAATTTTGTTAAGCTACAATACTAACTAAGGGTTTTCATCTACATAAAAGTGTTAAGCCCTTTTACCACCTTTAGAAAAAAATGCATTTTTAAAAATTAAATTTTAGGACCTTAAAAATATTACTCCACACTTCAAAAAACTCAGAAGTGGATGAAGCAGGCACTTGTTATAATAAAATTCAAGTTATAATAATATTTTCTTTATTTATTTATTTATTTTTTTCATAAAATATTTTTTGATAAAATATTTTTTTTAATAATATTTTTTTTTATAAAATAAAGCAATTATTTTAGGATTGCCAGTACTTATTTTTCAATTCAATTTCACTTCTCTACATTTACATAATTGTGCAAAAATAAGTTTTCTCCGAGTGCAATAAATTGCATGACCACACAAATATTTACCATAAAACATTAGCCTCAAACACTCCCACACAACAAACAATATACAAAAGCTTAAAAAGAAGATTTTCAGCAAGAAATAACTAAATCAATAACTGCAGCATTCAGCTTTAAGCAACAGCATTATGAACAGAACTAACACTGCCTTCACACTAGTGAGTCATTGCTGAAGATAAATTTTGTTTTATACCCACCTGAGTCTGGGCATGGGTCTGTACGACTTCCATTGACTAGCACACACACACACACAAGCATATAGCACAGAGGCGCAAAACTAAAAATAAACATTGCAAAAATGCTTCGTGGTTAAGTTGTTTGTTGTTGTTGTAAACGAGTATACGCTAGCAATGCGTCTAAAGGACACAAACACAAACACAACCAAAAGAAACAAGAACACACAAACAGAAACCGTATTATTTAGCTCTCAACTATTTTCCTACTTTCGCACAACTTTGACTGCACACGGTCTGCTTCCTCTTGCGCAGCACAAATTTGTCCCATAATCGTTGTTTGTATACTTGTTTATATATAGTAGGTATATCGCTGCCGATCTTCTTCTTCTTCCATTTTGCTTCCATTGTCTATTTACGCGCTTGACTGCGTTCCACTCGTAACCTACATACGCGCGCCTTTGCTTTCTGTTTGAACTCGCTGACTGCCACAAGTCGTGTTTGCTTTGCCTGTCGGCGTGCGCTGCCTTGGCTGGTAACTCATACGCCATGGCATGTCTGTCGCACTCTTGCTTGCTTTGTCGGTGCAGTGCAGTTTGCGGTGTTTTGGTGCCGGGCACCGAAGAATACCGGCCAAATGTGTTAGGAGTTTTTTCAGTTGTATTTTTCTTTCACTTAGATAATAACTCGAGCAACACAAAACAGCAGCAAAGCGTCGAAAGAGGAGTGTGCACTGGCGAGTGCTTTCAACTACGTCGCTAGACACATGTCGTTGCGGCAAGCGTACTTGATTTACAGAAACTTGCTTATATTTAGGAACATTTTTTGCCAAGATTCTCGGTTTTCTTTTTGATAATTTCTTTTCTATACTTTTTCACGAATGCCTGAGCTTTCATGGCACCATATTTACAACTGTCTTATTTATTGATTTAATTAATAATTGATAGGTGTCAGCATATTACATTATTACATACATACATATATAACACATTTACATCTGTGAGCATATACAAGCGATCACATACAATTTATCCATGTGCCATTAACACAAAGTGGCCTGCGGCACTTTTCCAACTCCCAAAGGCCCACAAAGCAATTACATTAAAGAAATTAATTGTCTGCTTTATTATCTACAATAAAGCTTATCTTAAGAGCACATCTCTTTATGCATATGTATGTATATATAAGTAGACGTTTTGAGAAGTAAATTAGTTTTGGAATAAGAAAAGATTATTTTGTCTCTTTGCCATACAGGGTGAGCCAAAAGTATGTTCTTAAATGAACTGGTGCTTTCAATTGTGCTCGAAATAATAACAATGTTATAATCATGTTGTATAACACTTATCCGTTGGTTTTGCCACCTCCATGTTTTACTGTCCGAGATCTGGGATCAAGTAAAGCGTTTTCTAAATTAACCTCTGCTCTGTATTTGGGGTTGAGGTAGTGGCTCCTTCTTGGGTCCCTGCCGAAAAGATTTTATCAACTTTTTCCTCGTAGTGCACACAGCAACAACGTCCAGTGTGTTTAATGGGAGTACCTGCTGTCTACAGCCTTACCCCACGACGTTCAAATGCACAGCAGATCAAATCAACGCGCTGATCAGCACCCTAAAAATGCCAGGCAGTTTCAGTTCCAATTGCCAATGTGGAATGGACACTCTAACCACATTGGATAGGTTCGATGCTCATCTAAAACTTGTGCCGTATTTCGGGTACGGCACCCGGTTGCAATGCAACTCCAAATTAAATTGTCAAAGTCTTAGTTGTTCTCGCATTCGGGCTTTAACCACAATCACCATGATACTCCTCGACGGACCAGTCCCTTCGAGCAGGTTGAAGCGAACTCCAAAGACTACTGCTCCCCCAGGGTACCAGAATTAAGTTTCCGGCCAGACCATACTGCTCTGGACCCGTGATCAGGGGTTGGACCTTATACGCACATTACACGCACACACCATTCACACAAGAAGCTAACCTTAATTCTCAGTTAGACGTCTTCGCCGCCTAAACGATTCTCGTGCAAACAGCCCTAACAGTTTGGCATTCCGACAAGTTGAGATCAGACTTCTAAAATCTAAACGTCCTCATACCACCCAGATCCCTAATGTCCGAGTACATCGGGAATTCTGCAATTACATACACCCAGTCTTGTATCCAAGCCTCTACGACCTATCAGATAGGTGGCTCTGATGCAAAAATGCATTTAGAGGTCCATGCATTCTAAGCAGAAAACCCATACTGAGAGTAAATCTGAAGTCAGGGATACCCTCAATAAACCCAACGTCCGGTATGTAATCATAAGTCCCTTGATCGTTAGAACTGTCCCACCCGCATGCGTGCAACACTTACAGAGTGGCTTGAGCTGCCCAAGCAGATAGTCCATCAAAAGATTTCAAAAAGGACCACAGATGGAACCCTGCGAGCAGCCACAAGCCACTCCAATTTCTAGACTCCCATTCATGCCGACTAGTGAGACCTTTCTGTCCAAAAAGAAACTCCCCCATATGGTAATTTCCGGACAGTCAAGCTCCTCCAGCCGTAGAAAGACTCGATCCGAGCTTAGGTATTCAAAAGCCCTCTTAAAGTCAGCTAAATCTTCCGATTTTTTTGGGATTGGCATTTCATTTTTTTGCATTCACAACTATTTTGGCGGAATATCTGAGCAAATGTTCGATAAACTAGTAAGGTTTTCTTTCCCCAGCAATTTTTTGATGAGATTTCATTCTTTCGTTCTTCGTTAGAACAGTGTCTAGCAAGACCTATTTTTACAAAAACTGCTGAATCAATTGACTTTAATTAGAGTTTTCACATCTCAGTCAAAAACTTTCAAATAATCTGACCTTTTCCCTTACAATGCTATTTTAAATCACAGAAAAAACAACAATGTAGCACAAAAAATAATAAATTATACAAAAATCAACTAAGCCCAGAGTGCCAATATTTGATCCTCTCTTTTGGCTTATTAATAATTAAATGACAAGAATCCTTTAAGTATAAAAAGGATTTGTTTCAATTTTCACAAACCAAACAAGGCCTGAAGCGGTGTGGTTATAAAAGGGATCAATCGGAAGTCAGTATTTATTTTAGGCTCTATCAAGAGTTGTTAAAGAAATTATGCAAAACTGTTAAAGAAATTATATCTGAAATTTGACTTTTAACTTATTCAGAAACTCCGGCAATAAGTTTTCTGAAAAAAATTCGGAATGAATTTTAAACTTTGTAAAGGGTTGAAATTTTATAGAAAAATTTTCCATACATACTTTATAGTTAATTTTTCTGAGCAAAAATTTGGAAACCATTATAAAAAGTACCGTGGCAGACAAAATGGGAGTTTAGAAGCATGCTCTCGATATCGAATCCTCAGGCTGTATCATTTGGCAGGAATGGATTTAGTAACTCAGATAAATATATTTTCGTAATGGAATTTTCCGACTTAATAGGGATAGAGACAAATTTTATTTCTTCAAATCATTAATGACTGACAACTCGTCGCAGTAACATTATTGAATTTGTGGTAAGATTTTCATATTCTTAACTTTGCTTCATTATTCTTCAATTGCTTTAATAATTAATGTGCATTAATGGCATTTATATATTTATTCAAAAGTTAGCATGTCAATCATGTCAGTGTGGAAACTGCATTCCTTAGCGCTTTCCGTTATGTCACTAACATTCCTACCGCATTTGCGTGGTAAAGCTCAATTAATGCTTAAACATTTCGACTCCTGCCAAAAGGCAAATGGAAAAATATTTACTACGGAATTATAAACAGAGTAAAACCACACCATTTGCATTTGCTTGGGGTTAAGAACCGAATTTATTTCTCTAACTCATTTATAAAAGGTTTTGCTCTCTTTTGTTGAGACGCGTACTTGTTATTAACCGTCTTTGCGGACACATATCTGCACGGCAGGCACTCTGTCACTTGTCAAGCTTTATTTGATTTATTCTATTACTTTTTTTGTACCCTGAAGAGGATATATTTCGTTTGCCATGAAGTCTGTAACACCCTCAAGGAAACGTCGGAGAACCCAAAAGTACGAGTATATATATATAAATGATGAGCATGTAGAGCTAAGCCGATTTATCCATATCTGCCTCTCTGTATATACATACACGCACTAGTCCCTTACTTTTACTGATACCGATTTGAAATTTCGCACACTCCATTTCTTATCAGGAGGCCGCTCATTTATCGGAACTGTCAATATCGGACCACTATAGCATAGAGCTATCACGCAGGCTGAACGATCGGAATCAAAATCTTGAATGGAAAACTTTTCATTTGACGAGATATCTTCGAAAAATGTTGCATAGGACATTATCCAATGAAACGATGCAATATTCTTGACAAGGTATCTTCAGGATACCTGGCATATATTATTTTCCCTGGCAATGCAGCAATCTCCGATTTAGATCTGACAACTACTTTTTTCTGCAGCAACGGACCACTCACAATCAATAAGAGGATCTTTTTATATCCTTTCTTGCTATAAGAAACACATCTGTTAGGGGTATAGCTTCGATTCCAGGAAGTTAACTTTTTTGTCTCTTGTCTTATTTTATCTCTTACTTATTTTTTTGTTAGTTGTTTATTTCTTACAGTTACTTTAATATGCCTCTTTGTTACATTTGAGTCTTGTTCTTCTTTTTTCAACACTTCTTCAAATTTTATTCGAGCTATTTTTCTTTCCACACTTCTTCGCGACTTACAACATTTTGCTTTACTTCACCGCATTTCTTTGCCAATTTTTTATATTTCCTCTTCCGCTCACTCATTAAAACTTTAGCCCGTTGCTTGCAACTTTTGTTGTGTGTGCTTTATGTTGACATTGTTTTATGTACACGCAGTGGGCATGTACTTGCCTCTTTTGTGCCGCATGCAACAGCAGCGTTTTCACTTTGTTGCCACGAGTTTTGTTTGTGACTTCAAGTTGTTTGCTCTCGCCGTTTTCTTCAGTATGTGTTGCCACTTTTGTACTCACGAGTGTACATATTTACAGAAATACATGTGCTTTTTCATTACTTAAGTGTTGCTCTATAAACATGAAAACATAAGCTCATACTTACATGGGTCATAAGCTGAAGTTGATGGCCCCACAAGCCTAACATTGTCGTATTTTCTTCAGAGTATCCGGTTGTTTTTTATTTATAGCATAAACCTGCCTGGAAGGAAAAGTAAATGAGAAACGAATTTTATAATTAAAGCATTTAGTTCGAATTGTCTGGAGAAAATAAGTACATTTAATTCAGGTTCATGATTTCATATAAAATAACTAATTCAACTTGCATATTAAAGATTTTTGTTTATTAAGTTTCAAACAAGAAAAGCCTCGGACACTCTTCCTTCAATTAACCTAAAAGTTATGTACGAGATGAAGTCGCTTTCATTGTACTAACCTCAAGGAAAACTTCAAGACTCAAGAATACTGCTAAGTCTCAAGACATTTCAGCCAGTCGTTCTCAAGACTTGGTTTCAAAGGAGGTCTACTTCTATTGGGAATGTAAAAAAAACCGTAAATGCTAAGTAACCTAGCCGAGTATATTGTAGTTAAGCAGTTTTAGTCCACAAAATTTTATCATGACCATCCCGGCACAAATATAGCCACCTACTCGTATTCAAAACAGGCCACAGGATGCAGTAATGCATAGTCAGTCTGCTGAATTGTTGTTGATGAGAAAATGAGATTGACGTGTCCGAAAACACAACAGTCGCTTGATGAAGTTTTACCCATTTTATCGAAGTTAGGCCAACAGCTTTTCAGTTCAACGCTTTATATGCGAAAGAAAGTTTCAGGTTACACTAAAAGAAACTGAATAGCGCGACCAACCGCACTGCTTTCAACATCTACACGAACGGATCAAAAGTGACTGATGGTGTAGTTCTGGCATCTATTTCGAGAAGCTAAATCTCAGGCGACTTGTCAAGCTGCCGGAATACTGCAGTATATTCATGACAGCAGACATTAGTGGTCAGGAGAGTAGCCAAGAAAGAAAGAAAATCAATGTAAAAAAAACATCATATCGTATTGTGTCAGAAAATGGTCTTTAGAACCAGGGAAGCAGTAGACATAGTACCTGCCGGAGATTGTCACAAGTGCCATGTACAAGAGCACGAAAGAGCAACGCATATGATTTTTACTTACACAAATGCAGGACGGTTGTTGGCTTAGTCAAAGGTCACAACATTCTGGCATCATAAGGTTTCCTTTGAAACCAATGAAATAGTAGTTTAGTAGTATTCTTGAGTCTTGAAGCTTCCCTTGAGGTTATTACCCTTTTATTATTCATAACTTCGTTTTGTCGATTGTTGATTGCTAAAACGTTTCCGCCGACTGTTTGCTAAATTTGTATATAATTCTTCTCTTTCTTATGCACAGTACTGCAAAGTTTCCTATCTCACAGTACATTCCACCAAATCACTCCACAGAATAAAAAAAATCAAACCCAGAAAATCAAAAATATAAATAAAGTTGCTAGAACGAACGAAACATCTCCTCTTTTTATCGCCATGACATAATGTAGACTTATGTCAAATTCGATTCACTTGAAGCAGTTGTCAATGATACTGCATAAACACATCAAATTACGCAAACAATTTTAACCACATAATAAATAAATTCGAAGCATACAAATAATAACAATAACAATGCAGGTGAAATGCTCATACCAATGGTTGAATCGCTACAGCATTAATAATTCATGCAGCAATAACGGAACTTAAATGGTAATGAAATGTAAAGCAGCGGGAAAAATTGAAATATTCAAGAACTTTATATGAATTGTGTGTGTATTCCAACGAGCGGCATGTAAGAAGAAGAACGCTATAAGTAAATTGCTTAATATGGCAAAAAAATGTTTATAAATTTTAAATTCTGAAATTGATTTTAAAATAACAAAAACGAAATTTACATATTTTGTTGCTTCAAATATGCAACCGACTTGAGGCATTCAGAGGGTATTTTAGAAATAAACATGTGGCACGAATTGTACAGGCAGAGCCGGCAGGCTGAGGTATCTGTCAAACGACAAAGGTCACATGACGGAGAAGCTTATATGAGAGAAAGGTACGAAATCGCTAAGCTCGCGCAGTCTATTGAACTCGGCGTTAGCGACCGCGGAAGCTGCAGCAATTTCTGCTGTTCTTGATAGTCTGCAGGAACCATGGGCCATCTACAAGGTGTAAAAGTGACAGGAGGCACAATGGGATCCACAAGCTTATACGGTGTGATGATGAGCAATCGGAACCTCTATATAAAGAGCATTGCTTCTATTTGTACGAATCACACCAAATATGGCTCTGCACTCCTTACTGCATATAGAACCAATCGACATAACCGCAGTGAATCTGAGTACATTGTCGGAAACTTTCCATCAACTCCAATTTTAAGCTTCCTGATCACTGCAGCATTTCCCCATTTCTCAAGCCGATGTGACCGCCATACAGGTAGCAGTAGATCTGTATCTATCCGCTCAAATAGTAGGATAGCGATAGTAGCCTTGAATACACTGACTATGCGCTGAAGACTAGTGAAGAGATGTCTAGACGTCGTATTTCTAGTATAGACCATATCGATATTGTCGGAAAGAGAAAGGCTGATGCTGCTTGCTGGTGCAGGCATTGCTACTGGAACGCTGTGCATGGCTTTAGGAAGTTTTTCGGTCTCAGCGAGATCCATCTTTCAATGGTTGTAGGAAATTAACTGGACATTGTCCGATCAGGGTATTGAATAAGAACTTAAGCTATAAGATCCATGATATGGTAATTAGGGTCACCGTATTTAATAGTAACCATGTGGATCTATAATTGAAAAAGTGAAGGAGTTTTTTTATATCGGTACTAGCATAAAGTTCATCAACAATTAAAGCATGGAGATCAAGCGCAGAATAACTCATGCCAACAGGTGCTACTTTGAGGTCGGTAGACAATTAAGAATCAGCTTCCTCTGTAGAGCCACGGACTGTATGATCCCTACGGAAACATGGACAAGCATGGTTAAGCGGATAAAACTCCAACGAATGCGATGCTACTACGATAACTATCGTGACCTCATAATCTTTTGAGTTCTCGGTTCAAAAAAGAAGATCTTGGTTAGGCTATTATACCAAGCAATTACAACAATTAATTTGGTTCAAGGTAGACGAATGAAACGACGGTGCTACACGACAAAAAATGTTATCAAATTAGATCGAACTATCTTAGTTTTATTATACATATCAGGGAAATTAGACCTTAATTTCATAGTTGCCTAACCTTAAATTCCATAGATATTCTTGACTTTAATATTTTTTTCCGCAATGTTCAGTATTAATCACTCGTGAAGAGTGTAAATAAATATTTATTCACAATTACCACAATATTTACTTACATACAAGCGAGCACAAACAAAGTAAACACCAATAAAAGCACAAATGTCAAAGCGCCAAAGTGTATAAATAATGCAAAATGCTTTTGGGACACAAAGAAAAACATGAAATTAACGCCAGACGGTAGACAAAATACTCAAATGCGTCTAATGACGACGCAGAATGAAGATGGTGAGAAGCAAAAATATTAATAAATAAAACAAGAATTATATGGAACAAACAATACGCGGTAGATTCAGGCATTACACGATGCGATACCATGATATTGTGACGGTTTCGAATGCCAAACCTTTTTCGGTGGTAGGCTGGTGTACATGAAAATAGGTAAACATAGAAATAATACACATGTGGATACGTCTGATCGTATAAATGTCAATATGAATGTCAATATAAGTACAAATGAGTAGAAAAATAATGAACCAAATATGACCATGAAAAAGTTAATATGAGATGGAATGCGATATAGATATGTGAGTAAGTGTATAGATAGAAATAGTAAGTGGTGCATTAGTAGTCATAATATTGAATCAATATCATAACTCTACCTGAATGAAAATATAAAAATGAAAAAGGATATGATTATGAATGGTTATAATTACATATGACTACGAAAACTAATAAGACTATGACATGAATACATAGGCGAATACGAGAATGAGTATGAATAAAAAATTATAAAATAATATGAGTGAATACATGTATGTGACTATGAATAAGAAAGTTAATAAAAGGGATATGAATTAAAAATGCATAAAAATTCAATTATGAATATGAAGGACGTAGATGATCTAAGTATGACGACGAATATTATCATAAATATGACTACGAATAGAGCAGAAGTTCCGCTACTCTACCATGAAGAAGTTCATATAGCAATTACGCGTCTGAGGAACAAGAAAGCGTCGAGACTCGATGGATTGCCGGCCGACTTTTTCAAATACGGCGGCGAAGAACTGAGAAGGAGCTTGCCTCAGCTTCTTTGTAAAATATGGTCGGACGAAAGCATGTCCAACGATTGGAATTTAAGTGTGCTATGCCGAATCCATAAAAAAGGATACTCCACAATCTGCGACAACTACCGTGGGATAATTCTTCTTAGTATTGTATACACGTTCTATCGAGTGTACTGTATAAAAGATTAAAGCCCACCGTCAGCAAACTGATTGGACCTTATCAGTGTGGCTTTAGACCTGGAAAATCAACAACCGACCAGTGTCGATTCACTCTTATCATAATTTTAAGTAAAATAATTATAAAAAACATAAAATTAATTTAGTCGATCTCCAGGAGAACCTCTGGAAAAAAGTCTTTTACAGTGAGGAAACGGTTCCAGTTTAAAATATCAGGATTACAGGAATTTTGGAAAATATTCTGGAGATGTAATAAAGTTAATGGATGAATAAAATATTTTTTTTAAGCCGTGAAACCCACGTAAACCCATAAGTTAATTGCGCACACGTAATTATAAGAAGGTAAATGTATTTTTCTATATACACTTATATGTATTTCAAACTTTAAGTTTGGCAGTAAGCAGCATAGAAGTCAACAAAATACATACGCACATGGAATTCCGCAGCAGAATTCAACTACCGTGTAAAATGGAGAATAATTTGTGGGTTGGAAGTTTCGCACAATTAGAGAGAATGACAATTTGCCATTAGCAAGAGCGCAGGCGATGACTTGATAGTTACTTTCGCTACAGTTAGAAGCAAGTGAGACGAAGGAAAACCACATGCAGCCAAAATAACATTAGGGGAGGATAAATAATCAGTGTTATTTAATCGAAGAAAGTCCCTTTCACTTATTGTGGATAATGGAAAGGCGTACAAAATTTCCGCAATCACTTCAATTGTTTGCCGTAGCAACAACAAACAAACGAAAGCAAAGACAAAATGTGTAATTGTCATGAAAAAGCAATTGGAAAATCAACAAACGTATGCGCAATTTCTAAACGATGGCAATCATTACCTGCCGAACGCATCTTGATTAGGCGTCTGCCGGTCCCCGTATAAACGAATAGGCAGGACTATATAATGCATGTATAAGTGTATGTACTGTACGCGCTGTCAATTTGTGGCAAGAAGTCAGGAGACAACAGACAACTTATTCGTATTCAACAACAATAATACAAAGCCGTCGCAGTAAGCAGCCGCAAAATAGCAACAACACGCGTAGTGGCAAAAGTCAATTTGCCAGGCGGCCGAGTGTGAAACCTACGAGAGCAGGAAATAAACTATTCATTGCCAATGCGGTGACCAGCGCACTCACCAAACTCAAAAAGAGTTGGAAAAAGTAGCAGTTGTTCAGCCGAAAAGTAAGCACAGTTGCTGAAACAACCAACGGCCGCAGGCGCCGCATATAAATATTTGCATATGTAGGTATTTAATGTTACGTATACGCCTGGACTGACCAGTCGCCAGCAGCCGACTTGCAAATTTAATCCAATGAAAACGATGAACTTTTGTTTGTAGGGAAACAGTTGTTCTTATATGTATTTATATGAAGCGCAAATGACAACAGTGTTAAAAACTACGAATTTATTATTGTTTTGGTAAATAATTTTTGAAGTTTTTTAGGTCACGGCCAGTTCATATTATACGTGTGTAAAGGCAACTACACTGATACGTTAAATTTTATTTTATTATTTCGGAATTAGAAATAACATCTCGTAGTTTATAGTCGAAAAAGTTTGTGATAAAAAACTAGTTTTAATTAATTAGGAATTACGGAATACTAATTGGTCACTGTCTTGTGGTAGCAGACGTCCACAGAATGGGGCAGGCAGATCAAGAAGACTGCAGAAAATATCTAAAGCAATGCATCAGGGAAACAATGGAGCATCTCTTATGCACTTGTCCCACATTGGGGTCTCTTACGCAGTGAGCATCTGGGGTCCCCACGGTATGATACAGTATCTATAGTGAGTCACAGAGTCTGTTCAAATTCGCATCAAGCGCAGGCATCCTTTCTACTTCTCATAGACCTAGCAACTGAACTCCATCTGGTATCGCAAACCACCAAAACTGATCTATGCATGGCTTATTAGCCTACAAGGTTAACCTAACCTAACCTAATTTAGGAATAAAATGTTGTATGTACATATATCCGTATATTTTATTCAGCCGACCTTCCTTGTTCGTTAGAGCTTTCCGTGCGAGAATGAACTGGAAATGGGTTTTACAGATAATTTCATTGATAAAATAATAACCGTGTTAAGTCCGAAAAAAAAAATCAAATTTTGAAAAAAAAATCTTGGGAAACCAGAGTAAGCTCCCAAAAACAAAAATTAGTAATGCGAAGAAAACATTTCTGAAATTTTCATAAGATCCCGTTTGTTGCCAAGAAATGGTATTTAATTGAAATACGCTCTTCTTATAACTCAGAAAGATGGTTGTCGATTTTGAAAGAATTCGATCCAAGGAAGGTCTAATAAAAGTCTTTAGTATTCCAGAAAAAATATTGCAATTACCTAAATACAGATAGAATGATCCCGTTTCAGTCAAATAAGTATACGTTTTGCTCAATAATTGGCTGTCATTTTGAAATAATATCATCGCTTAGGTCAAAAAGTGGCCAGTATACAAGCTTCTTTTGAGGCCAATTTTTCACCGACAAATCATTCTCTTAGCCATTAATAAGTAGTAATCAGTTAGTACTTGATTCGACCTATAAAATATTTGCATAGAAACCTTCCAACCAAGCTCATGGGGCTTCTGGGCAGTCACTATAGATATATGTGATCGGTTCAAGCTGGTCACTTCTAGGCGATTGCTTCCTTTAGACGGTTCAATTATTGACAGTGTAGTTTAGAATAATGAGTTTCACCGAAAGGGAGCAGCTGGAGCAGACCAAATAAAGCAAACTTTTCTTAATCTTGACTTTGCCGACTAATCGGAATTCAACCGAGACCATTTTCGCTTGAAGAAAAAAACACCTTGTGTCAACAAAAACTTACCAAGAAAAGCAAGCCCACGTAAAACAGATATTCGTTTTGGTATAATCATATTACGGAAGAGCAAAGCCGATCCTTTTAAGTCAGCCAAAGAAATTATGATCCAAATTAATGACGAATATGGTGTGGACGTGTCCAGAAAATTTGTAGGAAGTCGACTCAATGAAGCTCAACTTTTTGGACGAATTAGCAAAAAGAAACCACTCCTGTCGAAACGACATATCAAACTGGCATTTTCGAAGACTCACAAAAACAAACTAGCACAGTTTTGGAGAAACGTGCTTTGGAGCGGTGAAACCAAGATAAAATATATGGGTCTCATTAAGCACGGAGCTGGAAGTACTATGATCTGGGGCGCATTTTCATGGCATGGCGTTGGGCTCATTGTTCAAACAAGTGGTAAAATAGACTGGTTTCAGTATTTGAATATACTTAAAAATAAAATGGAGTCATTTGTCGTAGAAACCATGCACATACACTGGACATTTATGGAAGACAACGATCTGAAGCACACTGCAAAGGTAGTAGAACACTGGCACGTCAATGAAAAAATTTAATATTGGATTGGTCTGCGCAAAGCCCGAATCAAAGTCCAATATAAAAATGATGAAAATATGTCAAGACCAAAAGAGAAAGCAAAAAATTCAAAACTTTTAATGAATTATGGGCTGAAATTGAGGTGGATTCCAAAAGGAACGATGCAGCAAAGATGTGAAGGGGTGATTAAAAATGGTGGATACAGTAAAAAAAAACGAAGTGTTCAATCTAATGCTATTTTTTATTAATTTTTGTACCTTTTTGTAAAACCTTTTCATATTGTGCTATTTATAGCTCCCGGCTTCCATATATGATACTGATGTGTTTGCCTTATTTTTAACGATAATAGAATTTTCTGAATGAAGTCGGTTATTACCAAATCGAAAGTCAGCGTAAGTTAGAACTGAACACAGTTTTTCAAAATGGACTACAGTGGCCGGAAAGTTGCAATCAAATAAAGACTACAAGTTATCGCTTACGTTGTTGTTGTTAATTATAATGTCAGCAACAGCTGATAGCGGTCAAAACACACAGGAACCACAGAAAAAAGCCGCAGGCTTGCAGAGGGATCGAAAGGGCTCGAAAGATACATATGCAAATAGACAAGGCAGATAAATGGAATCAGCAAATGCACGTTGACGTTACGAAATGACGCCTCGGGTCGAATGTTAATCGGACGAGCAGTGTCTCAGTTCAGTTGTTGTTTACATGTAGCTTTCCTATTCTGCAGTGGTTAAGCAAACTTTTGCAAAAACAACAACAAGCAACAAGGCACACACACACACTACTCTAGCGTACGCGCACACACACATGCAGCGGCAGTTTGCATGGCATAAACAAATCGACGCCCATTTAACACACTCCCAATGGGACAACAACAAAAGGTTGTAAACAACTGAAGAGAAAAAAGTGCAACAAAAAAGTTTGGGCGCTACGAAGGGCGGACAGGGGCTGACAAACAAAGCATTTGCGTTATCAGCCTCGCCGCAGGATACCCGCATGGGAGCCGCATACCAACAGAGCATGCTTGCGCCTTACGTAACCTTTTATCATGCAGCTTTTCCGTGATTGTGTGTGTGTGTGTGTGTGTCACGTTGCGCCTGTCAGATTAGTGTAGTATTTATAGGCTAAGTCTGATTGTTGTCTTTATGGAAGCGTACGCTTTTATAAGTGTGAGTATGTGTGTATGTGTGTTTGCGTTGGTGTTTGTGGCCTACTAAACCCGTCCTCGATAGGAATGCTATTAAAACCTTTTGGAAATTAGTTTACGCCTTATGTCAAATAAAATTCTTGTTTCAGCCGCCAAACAAATGACCCAACAATGTTCGGGGCGGCATGCCTCGCAGTCATAGAAGTCACATGGGACGAACTCGGACATGATAACATACAAGATACATAATTGAACTAGCTTGAAGTAATGATATTTGTACAGCAGCAAGTGGCTACTATAATCACATATGTATGTATGTCTGTATGTATATTAGGGAGTCCGTTATATTTCCAGTATATTTTTTTTGCAGACGCTACTTGAATTTTCTGCTTTTACATTAAAAATTTGTTTAATATAAAAAAGCTATTTTTTTCAATGTTAATCGTGCCGGAAAAATGTTTCTTTTCACATACAGGGTTGTCCGGAAAGTAATAGGACTGAGTCGATTTAAATAAATTTATTATATATTATTATCTATTTCCAAGCGTTGAAGGCGTCACGGAAGACATTCTCCAGAATAGTCTTGAGTCTTGAGAGCTCTCTGGCTTTGCCACTCGGAAGATTGCCTTTTTATTTCGGGATCGTACTCAAAGATCCACGACTCGTCACCTGTGATTACATTGCTCAAGAATTGGGGGTTTAATTTTTTTTTTGGTTGAATGAAGCTTAAAATCTCACCTTTCCAACACTATATGTTGTGACACAATGTGATTGGTAGCACTGGAGATATACGAAAGCAATAACACCTATTGACATAATACGAAAATACTTTTTCGACTCACCAAGTACATATGTATGCACAGATAATTGAAAAGCGGTTTTGAGATCACTAAAGTTTCTTAGATTTTCATCCAAGATAGTGGAAAAACGACTTGCTTTCATAGTGAATCCTAAATCATATTTTACTGTAAACCTGCAATGGGTTTCAAGGCATAGTGATATCGATAGAAACTGAAACCGAAGAACTAGCCAGAGTAGGCACTATCCTATAATTAGACTCCGATAAAGAGGGAACATACATATATACGTCTGGCTATTTTTTGATATTTAATCGACAAACATGTTCAAAATACAACTGAGTCTCGGTAGAGTCAATCCTTAACTGGCTCAACAAACAGACAAAGGTGCGTCGTCAAGTAGCCATCCCACCTACCTGCTTACCTAAATCAGTCTAAGCCTGTTAAAAAGAATATTTTAATATAATTAAAGTATATTTGGTTATTTGCTTTGGCGACAAAAAAGTTGATACAAAAGACCAAAAAGTACTATGTTAGAAGCAAGCAAAAAGAAATAAATAAAAGCAAGTTTTTTTTTCGGGTGAACTCTAAAACTTGGCGTGGTGTATGAAAAAAAATCAACTTGGAAAATAACGAACATCCTAATGTTTATATACTTACATATCTACATATAAATGTGTTTGGTAGAAAGCGAAATTTACACTCCGGTGAATTTGACAGCAAACCACTGATGATCAATGATTTCTCGTTATTGATGGCAGCGCTGAAGCCAGTGGCCTTGGTCGGACTCCCTATTGAAAACGAGAGTATTTGCTAAAAAATAATGTTTTTTCGTTGTTAGCGACCCTCAAGTGTCACTTACAAATCACGCTCGCATATACATACATATACAACTGTATATGCATACATATTTATATATGTATAGGAATATGTGTTGGCATCAGCTCACTCTCCCACTGTGGTTTTTCATCTTTTATTAATGATTTTCTGATGCGCGTGTGCTATATATTGCCAAATTTGGTTTCTGGGAGGGACAAAGTAAAACATATAAATAGCAAAGCGACTCACATTTCATTGGGGTCCTATAGCCGTTATATTAAGCTACCACACACACGCGCTCGCTTTCTGTTACAAGCTCGTATAACGAAAATAGCACTGATTAGCCCTCACACACGCACACGTACACATATGCATGTCGAAATGTCTAACATATTTACACTTGTTTGAACGACAGCCGCATCCACACATTCCTGATTTAATTAAAAATTCCGGACAACGCATTTTTGGCACACAATTTTCAAAGCGCCACTTATGTGCTCTAAACGAGGATATACACACATATGTACATATATGCGGGTGTTTGTTTAGTGTTACTCAACTTACACACAAAAAACTAAGAACAACAATGCTGGCTAGTACTTGTTGACCTAGCATAGTTTTTCGCCTGTCAAAGCATACTTTTCGGCAAATAATAATGGTTTATTTTAGAAAAGTGAAAGCTCCGAAAATTCAGCCCAAAATGAGTTAATGAAAAGCAAATTTTGACACTGAAGTTGTTAATTGAAATTGCGAAAAATACACACATGCACTTATGCATATATGTACATACATATATTTATTGCGTATTAAAAATAAAATTAATTTTGGCTTAGCATTTGTTGGGTTTGCGAAAGTATTAGTAACGCTTATCAGCAAATATTTGAAGTGTAACCAGAGATGCATTAGAAAATTTAATTTATATATTTACATAAACTATTTGAAACCAAAAAAATAAAAACAATTTGATATTGGATAGCATTGTTTTATCAATTTTTTGTTTTTATAAAAGAGATTCCTATAATCCATCACAAAGACACTTTTAATTAATTTTTAACGGATTTACTTTCATATTATTACGTATTATGGAAATTATGGAATCTGCGAAATTGCTCTTAAAATTTTCAACTGCTGTTTATATTCCACAGTAGAGTATTAAAATTGAAAATTCCTTTGGCAATATATGTACATTGAAAGTCTGATACAAAATAATGGTTAATGAAAATTACTGTAAAAAATAAACCCATTTAGTCTAACTTTTGAACCAGCAGATACATGATAACTAAATTCTATTGAGATGCTTCTTATACTGGATGATAAATAAGTACTCAACCTCAAAAATATCGGTATATGGAGTATAAAATTCTTAATAAAACTTGGTGCGAACTGATGTCATTCATAGTCGGCTATAAGTGACTCTTGAACTAATTTTGTTAATATATTGTACTCAGGTCTCTATTACCTTTTAAGCTTTAAACAATATTATAAACTATCCACTATGTAGGTTTCAAATAATGTAGCTAAATTTATAACAGATAATTTTGCAATAATACCGTTATTTTGGGAGAGATATAAACTTAGAGATTCAGGGAACATTTAAAAGGAGTTCCATCACGATATTTAAATGCCTATTTAGGCTATTAAATCAGGCGCGCAGATCAGTTTAAAAGCAGACAGCGTTGCCAATTTTAACACTATATTTATCTCTTTTGTATTAATGCTTAAGGTACCATGATGATATATCCCTGATAGACGCCTTGGTGTACCGCACTGTATCCGAATCCGCAGTGCAAGTGATAAGCAGCGTCTTCCCAACAGATCTACACGCACAGGAGAGAATACAACCATAGCCATTGAAGCATGATGGAATTGAAATACACATGACCACGAGATAACAGGCGAGAAAGAAAACACATGAACAATGGTAAAACCGGTCAATGAGGGAACGCAAAGTAAGATGGACCGATAAACTAAACATATATAAAGAGATGTGACAGAGTAGGAAATATGGAAAGATAAACTAGTATTTAGCGCAGATGCTATCCGGTCATGGTATTTCCAAAGATATCCATACAACGTGAGAAAAGTAGAAAGTACGGAGATGAGACACTTGGCGACTCAAACCGTTTCTTTTTTTAAGTTTCGCGGATGAAGACATGCACGGAGAACATTAGAAAATAAGATTGAACAATACAATACAGAAAATCTAGTTGAAAAAATTATATTCAGTGGCGAAAACTGACAGAAAATAACCTGGTATGTAGAATATGTACTACGCAATAGACTCATACAAAGAGAAGTACAGGGTAGGCCATTTAAAGTTGACCCCTCTGGCAACGCTGTCACTTTTAACAGCGCTGACAAATCGGCTAATGTCATACCGTGTTAGAAGCGTCATTCGAAGACAATTTATACCATGGAACAGTACACTCCCAAAGAACGCGCTGAAATTGTTCAGCTTTATATTCAAAATAAACTTTTCAATTGTGTTAACTCAACGTGCGTTTCGCAAAAAAACTAAAGTGAAAAGTGCTCCAGTTAAGAACACAATTAAGTCTTTATACGCAAAATTTGTGAACACCGGTAATCTCAGTAATGCCAGTCATGCATCCAGACAACGCACAAGACGTTCTGATGAAAATATCGAAGCTGTACGAGCCAGTATTGAGGAGACTCCATCGACATCGAGTTATCGCCGCTCTCAGGAATTAGACATCTCTCGCACCACTTTCCGACGCATAATTCATAAAGATTTGAAGATGTTTCCATATAAAATTCAAATGGCACAAAAACTAAACCCAGCTGATTATCCGCGACGCCTTAATTTTGGCAAATGGGCCATCGAAATGGCTGAAAACGAACTTGACTTTTGGCGAAAACTCATCATGTCAGACGAGGCACATTTCTCGTTGAATGGAGGCGTAAACAAGCAAAATTGCCGATTTTATGCCACCGAAAATCCTCAATTAATTGAAGAACAGCCTCTTTACGACCAAAAAGTAACAGTTTGGTGCGGTGTTTGCGCGAATATGATCATCGGACCGTATTTTTTCGAAGACGATGATGGAGCCACGACAACAGTCAATGGTGAGCGTTATCGAGCCATGATAACGGATTTTGTGATACCCATTATTCGCGAAAATGACATGGATAACTTCTGGTTTCAACAGGACGGGGCTACATGCCATACAGCTCGACCAACAATCAATTTATTGCGACCATTTTTCCCCGGGCGATTGATATCGAAAAATGGTGATGTTGACTGGCCACCGAGATCACCAGATTTGACGCCACCAGACTTTTATTTGTGGGGTTATTTGAAATCCAAGGTATACGCTAATAAGCCAAAGACCTTAGCTCAACTGAAAGCCAACATTCGACGTGAAACAGCCGCCATATCATCCGAAACATTGGCCAAAGTCATGGAAAATGTCGAAAAAAGAGTGCATTTAGCTGTCAAAGCTAAAGGTGCCCATTTACGCGATCTAATTTTTAAATATTAGCTGAAACAAATCCCCTTGGACCAAAATAAATTATTTTTGAAATGAACAAAAAACATTGTTTTCTTTTGTTCTTTTTTTTTAGAAACAAATGGGTCAACTTTAAATGGCCTACCCTGTATTTTAGTGTGTACACCACTTACGTAGTATGACGATCCCTATTGATGCGGAGACATTGTAAACCCTCCTTACGGCCTAAAATAAAATGAGAATTTTCTCATTCAACTGGGATGTTATAAAATTCCGAATTAAAACTACATATTCTCTTTTCTATAAACGAATTATACTTGTAGTTCTAAATCATTCGCACTTTCTGCTCACTCCAGAATATGCCTTAATCCTTTATGATTTCATTATTTATTGTCGTTTACTCATATAAGTATATCAACAATGTGAAAGTATACAAATTAATGCCTGGCAAGTTTAAACCACATTATGAAACAAATTTAGTCTTCTTTCTTATGAAATCAAATCATATATGAACAGATATCAAAGAATGGTAAAATTTTACATAATCTATTCTTTATGACGTATTCTATCATATAATAACATAAATTTACAAAAAATTATTTTACAAGAATACACCTGTTCTATCCTTTGTCCTTTTCATACTCTGAACAGGATATATAAAGTTTTCCAAGAGGTTTGTAACACTCAGAAGGAAAGAACTGAGATACTATAAAGTATATATAGGGTATAAATGATTAGCATAACGGATTTAGTCGATATAGCCATATATTCCGTCTGTCCATTTGTTTATATTCATCATATATTTACTAAGATTTTTGGGAATTCTACTGCAACTGGTAAATGACAATAACTGATTTAACTGTCTACAGTAAGTGTTATTAAGAAAATCATAATTGAGGTGGAAAAACTTTTGATAAATTAAACATAACTAAAAGTAGATTTGACTGATGGAAAGTTTGAGCTCTAATTAACGTACTCATGTAAAATATTCTTGAGGCCAACAACATAAAAAACATTAAATAATCAACAACAATTACAAATCCGCCACACACCATAGTTACATTTGTTGTTACGAAATTGAACTGTGTGGACTGGTAAGACCACGTGTAAGTAGAACATATTCTCATTTTAATCGCCTTTATTTACATACTTTATTACCTATTTAATACAACAAATGGACATTATCCTCACACACAAGCATGAATTTGTATAAATCCGCCTACGAAATGGGAAATTATATGTTACTGGCACACATTTATACTGCCGGAAGTACAATGGAAACCAGCCAATTAAGGTAAATAACGGGCATGTTTTTCCTTAAAAATATACGCCTTAACATATGTACATTACGAAAGCGTGGGTGTCAAACAATATCAGCCCATTTTCAAAAATAATTGTGGTGTTTCATTAAATATTTGATATTTCGACACGCACGCGCTGCTAATGACCGGAAGTGGGAAATGCTGACCAAGAACAGCACTTCAAATAAACCGCCAATAAATATTACTTATGCACGTTAAAATGCTAATGGAGCTGTGGAGATAGTTTTCGGTAACAAAAAAATCGTAGTAGATTGAAACCTATCGGAAATGATAGATAAAATAACAATTATTAAGGGAAAAATAATTTAGGGGTCAACTGAGGTCGGGAAATAAGAAGGAGATAGGCGTGGTTGAATTTTTAGAGTTAATATGGTTTCCGAAAAAATTACGAGCTCCAAAAAAAAATTAAAAAAATTATACGACAATATTATAGGTACTAAAAAGGTGTCAAAGGTAGTGAATAGAATTCGCTATTCACGAACTTAATTTTGATCGATCGTGTCTCAAAATATTTGGGAATGGTTCGTTTATATAAAGACAGATGAACAGAGAGCCAAAGCTCGTCATCCTGATCATTTAAATATGTATTTACTTTACAAGGACTCCGTTGTGTCCTTCTTGAAGTTACCAAATTAGTGGAAAAGTTAGTATACGCTGTGCAAGGTATATGAAAGTAAATATAGAAAAAGTTCATATAACTCTTTAACATAAGCCAACTTCGTGTAATTAAAATATTTGTATATAGTATAACATTTGCCACAATATTGAATGTTGCCCTAATTTCCGCAATCACTCCCAAGTGTATATAAACCCAGTATATTACCGTTACCAATTACTTTTCTCATCAATGAGATTGCTTTGCTTTACAACTGATACAACATAGACATACTTGTATATGTATGCCAGTATATGCTTACATTACGAGCACAATAAAAATGTTTTATTGTACAATGTAGCTAACAATAAAAATGCGCAATTGAAACTATTTGGTAGTAAAAGTTTTGTAACTCATCATAAAGAACTTATTGTGATTAGAGTCTGACCCAGATTTTTGCTAAACAACATTGTCGGCAACATTAGTAAAGTAAATAGATCATCAGTAATAAAGGCACATTATGAGAAAGTTGATTCACACTATAAAATTTTAGGAGCACATCTAAATTTCACCGAATAGCTCAAAATGTCTCGAGTAATCTAAGTCGACCTCAGCTACATTAGCGAAATACTACACACAACAAGTAAAGAAGAGCTAAGTTCGGGTATAACCGAACATTTCATATTCTTGCAACTTGCAAGGATTAAAATCGGGGAAATACCTTTGCGTACATAAGGCTTGTTAGTTATACGGGGTCTAGAGCGAGTTTTCGCCTTGATGCGCCACTCTCGAGTTCTTCTTCTGCAATGGGTGGTGTTTTGACTCCCAGTACGCCATTCACTGAGGGGAAGTCAGTGAAGGTGTTAATGCCACCACTGTGAATGGAGGCTAGTGCATGTCTGAAGTTTGTTGGGTGTGAAGTCTTGTCGGCGAATTGTTTTATGCCGTAAACGTAGGTCTTCTTGATGCTCTAAGCAGGTAAGTGAAGGGATGATTTCTACGAAAGCACCCAAGCAGAAACTGTGTGGAGAAGCGATCATTTTTATATTATACTGGGAGCATATGGACCTCACTGTGCATGTGTTCGATGGGAGATATCAAGAAGCATCCTATCGTAGTAGGGAGTGCAGTATTCGGACCTTGTAGCTTACTCGTCTGCATTTCACTGCATCTAGGCGACCGTATTGTCGCGGCCTAGTTAAGGACCGGCCGGCCGATTGCCTTGTATGCTGCTAACAACGTTTCTGTGTAGAGGTACTGAGTGAGAGCTCAAAAGTGGCGGGTAAGTGCGCGAACTTGGTGCAGATTGCACAGCCGTAAAGCTATGGTCACAGTAGTGCGTTGGTAGCATGAGGCCACGCAGCTTGTGGTTCTCTCCGTGTGTCTTTAGGCCTGAGCAGGTCTTAAGATGACTCTATCCATCGCATGTATTACACCTAACCGTGGTGGAGTTTAGATGGAGCCTTTTGGCGCAGACGCAAGAGAAAAATTCCTCCAGGCCCGGGTTGTAGTCAACGCCAGCACGAGTGAGGAGGCTACCAAGCATCCCTGCTGTAAGGCGCTTCTCCAGTGATGGTAATCTTATTCTAACTAAAAGGGAGTTAGATCTCCGAAAGTACAACCATTGGCTGGATAAAATTCGAGTCGATTCCGGTAACGTAGAACCGGCTGTTGTAGGAATTGACTCACGTTTTCTTCGATAAGTCTTAAAGCACCCGGTAGTTCGAAAATGTTTATATTAGATATATGTGGGTTATGGGAAGTATTGACCGGTGAACAAAACTGTTATATCCTATTCCTGATGGTTCGGTTCAATAACATTAACAGTTCTAGAAATTGAAAACAATATTCCCTTAATAATGGGATATGAGTAAAAATAAAATTAAATAATATGAATTTTCATACGGAATATATACTTAGTAGGAAACCCCATTTGGATTTTTGTTTCATTCTTATAATGTTTTTAATTTTATTAACTTGGGTGTTAATATACGGAATAAAAGTTTTAAGGGTAATATTAATATCAATATTGTTGTTAAGGCTATAAAACCTTCCCTAAATACCCGATTGTTATAATTACTCTGATTTTGATTATTGCTTTTAATATCAGTAATCCAATGAGGGGTATCAACAAAATCCATCAGAGGATGTCAAGAAACAGAACACCGATGACTTTACCAGCCTACCAGAATAGCCGTTAACTAAATATAAACGCTCGATTTCGTCATTGCACATAAATTGTAAAATTTTATATTCAATTAACACACCATCGCTCAGGCAACAGTCTCGTGTAATAAATTGTCGGCGTTCGCCATAAAAGCTAACAAATTATTGCATTAAATTTTCACATTATGCAAATTGTCGGCCCTTTTTCACTGTCGCAATCAATAAAGAGTTCACCACCAACATGGCCAACTAATTTCATGGTCAGTGATGTGCGAATAATTCAAGGCGAATAATTACCTCGATTATAGATAACAAATCGTTGTTCTCTTTTAAGTTTGCAATTTGTGGGCTGTAAACTCACACGACGCGACTTGGTGTGAAATATGCGAGAGTACCTGCGTGTCTGAGCGGAGTCAGTGAGTACGAACACGTACATGCTGCTTGTATCTTATAGTTACTTGCATATAATATTGTATATACAGGGTATTATTACAGTGAATGTGGTTTTGTGAGGGCATACATTTGTAGATAAATTGTGAAATTGTAAGGGTCTATTCTTCCTATAAATGTGTACGAGTATGTATCTTTATTTTAGTATTGAGTACTTTGGTCAATGTGTTAGAATAAATTTTAATTTATGCGAATGTGGTACTGAATTTTTTCTATAATTTCAATACAGTTTGATTTTGAATTTATATCCGCGTCTTTACACTAAATCTGAACAAAATTTTTATTCAATAGATGGCGCTCCAATTGCTTGATTTTGTATAGGCCCTTCTCATATAAAGGGTTTTATATAGGTCACTGCAAAAGTAGACCGATGGAGACAGCAAATGACGCCGCTCTTTCGACATTTTTCTTCAGTAAGTTACCACCGAAATTTGGAGTCAGTGAACGCAGCTTTAAGAGCGCTACGTCCAACTGTCGTCCTGTCAGATCAACAATTGAGCATTTAGGAGAAAATTTTGAATCCTGCGACACAGTAAAAAACTCCCGTGTCCGTGGTGTCGAGAATATTGATGCCGCTAGCGCATCAATTTAGGAAGACCCAAATCAGTCTCTCACATGTTGTTCTCAAGCGTTGGGCATCTCTTCGTTCTTAAGTCGTTGCGAATTTCGCAAATTTTGCGAAAAGATGTTGGCCTACATTACAAGATCAAATGACTGCAAGAACTGTAGCCGCATGACCACCAGAATCGTCGCATGTTCGTGAATTGGGCTGAGCAACAACTTTAAAATGATTCGGATTTTAATCGAAAAATCATCTTAAGCGATGAGGCTCATTTCTGGCTGAATGGCTTCGTCAATAAACAAAATATTCGTTATTAGTCAGGCATGAATCACCATTGCATCCCGAAAAAATTTCGGTTTGGTGCGGTTTATGGGCCGGCAGCGTCATTAGGCCGCACTTCTTCCGTGATGATCAAGACCGGCACGTTACTGTGAATGGGAATCTATAACCGAATATTTTTAGACCGAATTGAATAATATGGACTTGGACAATATTTGGTTCCAACTTAAAGATATAAACATTAAAAATTAAAAATCCCTAACACTATACAGCAAATTTCGTTACTGCAAAACTAAAATTGAAAACATTCTTTAAACTTTAAATTTTAAATTCAGCCACCAAGCGAAACAACCTGTACACGTATTTCCACGAGTAAGAGATATAAGCTTGTTGTTATTTATGTAAGCACGCAAGTAAGCAAAAAGATAAATGGCTAATCGGCGGCACGAGTGAAGGCGTGCGGAACAAGGAGTGGCGCAAGACAGAAGCCGGAGCGCCTAAATAAATTACGCGCATAAATAAACAATAAAAACTGAAAAGGGTGAAGAAAGCGACGACGACGACGGTATGTGACGGCGGTTCGAAACGCTTTAAAATTTCAAAGCAAATAAATAAAAGTGTAAAGTAATTCACGACGACGGAATTGAAATGTTAGGAGTGCGCCTCAAAGTGACGAAAGGGTTGCGAGTGCAGGAAGTGCCATCGAAGCAAATAAGGAAGATGAAGATAAAATGAAATTAGGAAGAACTTTTGGGACAAAGTGAAGAACAGCAAATCACAGCAAACGCGCTTAGTGTATAAAAAGGGTTAAGCGGTTACAGCGGGAGGTCGAAAAAAAATGTTACAACGACCGTCGGTAAACAAAGTGGGCAAGGCAAGAGTGCATTAAGGGAATTAACAGGTTGAGAAGTACATGATTGGGGACAAAATACTAAAACAGACCATTTGTGAATGTAAATTTCATGCCATAAAGCAAAGACATAACGCGTTAACTTAAAGGTAAAATATGGAATATAAAAAATTTGCTATTTATCTTGCTGAAGTTTAAATTAGGATGATAAATTTGAATTAACGTCTTTCTGTTGTCAAAAATTCTTCGAGATAAAATTTTGACAAATCAACGAAAGACACTGAACACGTAATAAATCTGCTTTGGTGAAGTTTAAGATATTTTTTAATTAGTCATGCTAAAACGAAATTATCGGAGAGGAAGTACGGAGACAGTACGTACGGGCTGAGCCCATGTCCGGTCCAGGTTTCCAAGCATCGACCGTTCAGACAACCTCATTATGAGACTAGGATACACTCAACGAAAGCATGCACCTTTAAAGTATCCAGCGATTCTGATTTTACCCATATCAATCTTATCAAGAAATTCCATACAAAACTTAGATGTTAAGGTAAAAAACCGGGAAATTCTTTAAGCGCATTTGTTGTAAAAATGTGTGTGATAGTTTGAAACTAGAGTTGTAGAAGTTTTACGCAACGAGATGTATCCGCTCAAATGTGAGGACAGAAAAAAGTCCCATTTAGTTATCACTGCTAAAAAGGGAGCTCCATGTGGATGGAGTCGAAGAATGTGGGTCAGATCGAATTAATGAAATCTCCTCAGGCTTTTAAGTTTTTCACCCGCCACGTAAAAGGCGCTTCCAATAAAAACGAAACAACAGCCTCAGATGAGAGACCCCCTTTTGATGACCACCATAGCAAACCCATTAGGGATTACGTAAAAATAAAGGCTGCCACCACCGCCACTCAAGAAGTGTGATGTACTGAACAAGGACTGAGACGAGTAGATCCTTGTGGCATTTACTACAGTGGAGCGCAAATTCGGTGTGTGATTCGTGGTGGAAGAGAGATTCTGTCGCCGAGCCCTGGCGTTCACCCCGGTGGATGAACGTCTAGCCACAATCCGTTTCAAAGCGAAGTTCTCTGCAACATATGTTGCAGTTGTCTTCTACTGCAATTATGGAGGGAACACATCTCTAGCCTGCTGAATGGCAGTAAAAGCATAACGCCACGATTCCCCAATCGATGACGATAGAGCAGACGTTCCATTGACCGACCAAAGAAGTTCGAACAGCAATTACCTGTCTGAAGAACAAAAAAGCGGCGTGGGTCGATGGATTGCCGACGATGGGCTAAACGATACGTCTGAAGCGCTGTTGTAAACTCGACTATAACCTTGTAAGATGAATCCCTAAAGGAAAATATTCAGATTCAGTCTTTAAAAGGCCACTTCTTGTCCTGTTTCTGGCTTTTGATTTTCGTAAACCAAGTCACTCTGAAAAAAGACAATCGTTTTCACTTTTTTCACAAAGAACACTATTACCACTGATATGTTTTTGAATCGAACATTAAATCTGTCATATCATTATCAATTAAAATACCAATCCAACAACAATTAGTTATACATGGTCAAAGTGGTCGAAGGAACTCGGAGTAGTATCCCGCTGCCAACTCGTGAAGTTCTTTGAGGTTACATTGAAAACATTTTCACCCGCTACTACAATAAACTGCAAGGCTCGAGCTATTTCGATTATTTGGTGTAGTTATGCGCAAATGTTTCTGTTTTCTGCTTAAAATTCTGGACACTTCGTCACATATTCGCAACAATTAGTTCACGCCCCATGTGCTTTCTATTCACACAGTGTATCGAAATAGCCAAAATAATAAGATACTATTGGATGGAAATATACTAATTTCCATGAGGGGGAAACAGTTACCAAAATAGCTATGCCATAATGATATAACGCAGCGATTTCCAAAAATTTGCTTCCGCCTCGACGGTTGCAAATGATTTTCCACAAGCGAAAACATTAATTTTGCCCACGCACGCCCGCGCTCAGCAGGCCACAAAATGTTGCGGCAAATTGCAATAACGCCGTTAGAGCTATACAGCTATTTTGCGTAGCGACAACAACTTATGCAACAACACACTGACCGACAACAATAAAAACGGTCATTTAGAGACATTTATTTGACTATGCAACAGCACAAGCACACAGCTAGAGGCAAATATAGTATGTACGCGAATATGTGGCAGAATATACACTAGTGTACGCTCCTTTAGTGATTGCATAAGCGTGCGAATTCCGGTGGCTTTTCAGTGCTTACTATATTAATAAGCGTTTAAAATACGCACGCACGCACAGTCACACACACACACACGCTGGCACGTTTAGAAAGGCACGCATACTATGTGGCAGCAACATTAGGCAGATTAAAATGTGCCAACCAAATGGGCTGGCAATCTGAATAAAAGTCAACACAACAACAATATAGCCAACTAAGATCAGCATGGCTAGTATAGTGACAACAACAGGTTGGGCGCCCTTTATGACATCGGGCGGTCACAGTGGGCAGTAATGGCAATGGCTTGCGTAAAACTAATAGTCAATGCTTACCCACGGCAATATTTAATATAACCACAATGTGCTAAAGATAATAATGCCGCATAGTTGCCGAATGAATAGCGAATAGAACAGCCGTGCGCCAACACGCGACACGCACACATACTGACTGAATTGACTGACTACAGGCAAATGAATATGAAATGAAAAGAGAACACACAGGGAAAATAAATTTCACTAGTGAGTTATACATTAGGGTGAGCCAAATAAACTAAAACAGGGTATTTTCAAATACTTAGAAATCCTCACACATTTTGACTTCATACCTGATCACTTGGACCATTGAGTCGTCAAACCGAACGCTGGCGAATCTTTCTCTCCCCATATACCGAAGACGGAGTTATGGGTGGGAAAAAGACGTTAGAGGAGAGGGGCAGTGAGCTTCTTTACGGATGGGTCAACATTGGGGAGAAGGTTGGTGGAGAGGTTTACTGCTAAGAGATCAACTCCAGCTTCAGACTTCCTGACTGATGTGCAGAGTCTTCCAAGCCGAAGTTGCAGCCATTATTAGTAAAGAGAAGTGACCCTTCAGTCATATAGCAAAGCGGCGATACTATCATTGAACTCATTTACAGTGAATTCAGGGTTGGTTGAGGAGTGCCTAACCTCGCTATCAATAACATCAAGTGCTTTTGTATAAGACTGGTATGGGTTCCGGGCCTTAGCAAAATTGCAGGAAATTGTAAAGCTGATGAGCTAACAAGGAAATGCCACATAGAAACGCTATCAGTAGAATGAGAGCGAGTCGATGCTCTAGTATTCTTTTATGTTATACTACTAGATCGCTAGACTTCGCGGAAATAAGCGCGTGAATAGCATCGGTACTTGCGCTGTCTCAAAGACTTTTACCCAAGATCGACCGCAAGAGATGTACTGATCTGTTTGCCTTCAGTAAGGTTAGCCTCTCCTAGTTGTGGGGCTTTTAACAGGTCATTGCCCTATTGGCGTCCAAGCTGTAAAGTTAGGAAGCTTACTAGACGCCATCTGCAGAAGCTGTATGGAAGAAGATGAGGATGAAGCAACTCATCACTTCCCTCTTGATTATCTCGCGGGATTCTTTCACTTGGGAACGCATACTTTCAGTGATTCCACCAAGCGTGCGGGAATGGAATTTAAACGCCTGTGTAAATTTGTATTAGCTACTAAGCATTTTGCTAATTTATAAGTTCGAATACAGGAGTTCCTCTTTTCTATGGCTTCACAAAGGACTACTTATAGCAGTCCACGTGCGATCTTTGATCAGCCATCTAAACCTAACCCAACCTAGGATCAACTAACCTACTAATTTGAAAGTTTATCTTTTTGGCTCACCCTATTATGTATACATATATACATTTATGCCGCCTAATATATAGATATTTATATGTGTGTGTTCGCAGTAACTCAATTTTCTTATATTTTTTGGCCATATGTGGCGCATCTCTGCTTTAATAAATAATAAAGAGGTAATAAAAGAACAAACACATGCGCACATACATACAAACATACATTTATGTAGTCATAAACACATGTACTTACAACATATTATCTGTTTGTGCCATTTAAAATACTCCCTGCGGTTTTAGTCCATATCACGCACACATTGCTCATACAAAACACACACACACATGCCGCGTACATTCTCAACCTTTCATCAACTTTTTCAGGCGCCGCAATCTATGACGGTGAAAAATCAAAAGCAAAAAACAACAAGACAGGGAAACAAGTAGCCCGAACACATATCCATGTGCGTACCGTATATATTTTGCCAGCTGTCAGCAGAAATAAAATGTGATGTGATGTTAACAAAAATTCCATAAAAAAGCAAAGCGAAATATATGACAAAAATTCATGGCACAAGAGAATATGAATAGCGGCAGCAGAGCAATCAGTTAGACCGGCTGACAAGCGGAAAACCTAGCCAGGCATGCAGACGGACGGCACAACAGCGGAGACACAGGCATGCCGAAAATTGGTGTTTAGCAACTTTGGTGGCAAAGTGCAAACTGTGTTGATAGCCACAGTGGAGAAGTGGAGTACCCATTAAACCTATGTATATAGATCTAGGTATATACATGAGTGTAATTTATATATATGTAAATACATTTGTGTGCGTATATTTAGCATATTTTTGAATGCGCAGTGTAGCATTTCGTTGGATTTAGAGTTAAATTTTAAATATGGAGTTGTCTTGTATATATGGCTACTCAAGTAAAAGCTTTTCATCTTTGGAAGTGGAAAGCTCTACGACTTGACTTTGCACTAGTAGATACAAGACTATTTACTTACGAGCACTTGGTAAAACCTTTATCAAGCAGAGATTTTCATAAAATACGAATAGCCACCATACCAGCACTGATTCTAAGATATACAATATAAAATATTTGGATGTAGAAAAATGCACTTTTAAAGCACAACGAACCTTTTCTAAGCAATTTTTGTATGATACACAATTATTTGCCATATCAATATCTGCTTAGCCAACCATAATTAACCGATAAAATGGAACGATCTCCTTGAGTCACTCGAAAGGGGTCTGTAGCATCGCAAAGAAGATATTCATAAAATTATAGAATAATTTATAGCAGAACCAGTAATCATTACTTATTTATAGAAACAACATTTATTGAACAAAACACATCAGCCATTGGAAAAGTAAAGGAGGGTAGGAGTGAAGAGTGTCGCCAGAACTAAGCGAGTTCACTTCTACTGAATGCAAATCAGAAAGGCAGCGAAGGCCATGAGATAGTGGACGAGATTACCAAGATTAATTGGAGTAATCACTGGTGACAGCCTGCTGGCGGCACACGCTCGCCATGGTATCAGACACTGAAAGAGTATGTTGAAATTCGCGTCAAATAACCCTCAAGGATGACTGCTCCTCATGAACTTCATAACAGACCTTTCTCTGGTATCGTAAATAATCAAAACTGGCCTCTGCGTGGCCCATTAGCATATCAGACTAACCTAACCTTAACTAAACAAAAAATATTACAATTTTCCTTCCTCAGTAGAAAAAATTTTGTTAAAGTTGTCTATAATCTATCACTTTAAAGCCATAGGGGATAGACATTCATGATTTAGTTAATTTTTATTAAATGTAGAAATAATTTTTTGTATTATTTACATTACTTGTTAAGACTGACTATAATAAAGTTTTTTACCCCATATTGTTAACAACTGGTTAAAACTCCATCGCTCTAACGATATTAGCACAAATTCTAGTGAAAATGAGAAAGAATTAAAGCTTTTTAATTAGTGGATCTTGATTCTAAGTTTAGGTCAGTAGGTAGACCTTACTTATGAACCTGATCTGGATATAACTATGAGATACAAAAAGTGAAAAAAGTACTAATATCGTCTCAGTTGCTTCAGGATAAAGTAGAAAATATTCAACAAAGACCCTCTCTTTATTAAGGGGTTATATACAGTTAGAATTTAAAAAAAATCTTTTTTTTATTCTGTTTTCTTCAGGTACATATATTTAAGAATACACACAGAAAAATTCATATCGTTCCCGTGAATATTTTCGAAGTTACTCGCAAATATGAAAATGCATTTAAGAGTGCTTGGAAGTAAAAGGCTAAACTTTAAAGGCGTTTTTCTCAAACTGGTATTTTGAACGCCGGTGACGGACATTACACGAAAACGACTAAAAGAGCTTCTGAAATATATTTTTTTAGTAATGAAATGAACTTTTTATTTTTATAAATAATTTAAAGCCAAAATTTTGGACAAGAATGGATTTTTTTGTCAACCGCCATTTTGTCAGAAAAATGTATTTTGCTTAGTTCTTCGATTAATTATTAGATTTAACATTAATCTAACGAAAACTTTTTTGATTTTAATTTCAGAAGATCCAGTTCAGCGATAGAGTGGTCACCGCAAAACGTCTTTATTGAAAGGAGCTCCCGAAGATCAGCTTTAGTGCATTTCCAAATATATTTTTTGTATATTAAGTCTTAAAATACAGCTAAAAGATACCATAATATATGCACAAATTTTTGAATCAATAAATTTAAAAGTTTTCTCAGAAAAAAATTTGGAAAATTTGTATATAACCCCTTAAGCTCGCTACTCTCGATTCGAAGTGTGAGCGGTTCATAGAAAAATTTGATAAAAAAATAAATTAGATTGAAAGAGTATTATTGAAATCTCTCAGAATGATTTTAAAGAAAAAAATATTATTTTAAACAAGATTTTAGACACAAATTATAGGATTTTTGTTTTAACATTAATAACTATTCTAAAATTAGGTAAAATTAGCAAATTCATTAATCAAATTCTTTACATTTGATTTGTGGATTTTTTACGTAAACATTCTTAAATTAAACACTGTTTTAATATAATAAAACATATAATAAATAATTTTTATAAATTCTGAATATTTTTTGTGACGGGCAAGATAAAAATATTTTAGTAATAAAAATTTAATTTGACATACATATATTATTTTCTCAATTTATACTACTAAACATCCAAATTACCTGAGACTAAACTACTGGAAAGTCTTGCCACCCAAATCTTAAATTTCGCGAATGTTAAAGATATTAAAATCTTCTGGGTTATAATGATTTAGCAACTCTTCTTAATGAATTTAAAAAATAAAGAAAAAACTAGTACCATCAAAGCTTTTTTTAGGCACAAAATTCAAAATTCGTCAGCTGGCATTTGTAACTCTTATAAAGTCCGAAACTTAGTGAATAATTGAATTTTATATGCACTCTTCTGTTAAAAGCGTGACCGGAAACGAAAACACTCAACATTTAAGTAAATCACAGTTGGAAACTTCGCAAATAAAAAACGAAATGGAAATTAGTATGCAAATTATCAAATTAATATTGTGTTCTACGAAATCTTATCTATATAACCATCGTCTACAGCCATTTCTCAGAAAATCTTTCACTTTGAACTTTTCCACTTAACTTAATAGACAATAAAACTAAAAGCAGAACAAAAATTATGCTCTCTTTCAAACTAAACCAAACCCAACAGTTTATATGTGTTAAACACTGCTAGAGTGGAAAGTTCGAAAATCAGCAAAGGCAATCCTAGGCTTAGCGCAGCCGAGCTGATGTATTTAAAGGCGATGCGTGCGCGTTAAAGTAAAGGCCGCCTGTGCAAAGAGTTATGCGCAAATAACACGCGCGTGCCCACACAACACACACGCGCGCACAAGCGTACATGCATTACAACATAGCTGTAATATAGTGAGCTGTGCCGTCACCTTGGCGTATACGTAACATTTGCTTTGCACAGTGTATACAATGTATGGCACATTGTTACGTATACGACATGGTGACCCAAAATTAAATCCATGGTGCCAGTAAAGTGTTGTTGCTGCTGCAGCACAGCACCTATTTGGGTGTGTACACATATATAATGGGCTTTTAAACTATATAAAGATATATATATGTGTGTGTGTATGTGTGTGGGTGAGTGTTATCGCATAACATGAGCATTAGGAGCGTGCGTGAAAAAAGGTTGCCATTTCACGAAAATGAATTTTAGGCACGCACAGCTCGCCATTACACTATTACAACTAAAATACTATGCGGAATGTATATTTTTATAAGCTTACAAAATTAATGGAAAACACAGTGCTTGCCGCTGGCCTATCATCATCTACTCTCCGCTTCTCGGTGAAGTTATGTAACGTGAAAGGCATGCGTTTATGCTAAGTCCGCATACAGCAAATTACGGTACAAAAGGGTGGTGAGATTTATTTCTTATAAGCAGCAAGCAGCATTAAGCCACAAGAAAGCAATGGCAGCGAGAGAAATGAAAAATGGATGAGACATATTTGCAAACATACATATGTATATTTATTCACATATTGGTAATGTAAGCTTTGGTAACTGAACTTTGTTGTTATGTACTCGCATAGCAGTTTAGATATTTATTACGCAGATAATTGAGGGCGTGTGATACTTACACTATTTCTGCTTCGACTACCTCACTCACTCGTCTTGTTAGTGCGCACAATATAATATTTAATGGGCGTGTGCTTTGTGTTCCGGTATACACTATACATAACATTAGCAACGCCAGTAGTTCAGTGAACTGTCGACCACTTAGTTAAGTACTTCATATAGTACACTTGATGTGCAGTGTTAAGGTCATCAAAGTGTTGTATTGTCTGTGTTTATATTTTCTTGATAAATATTGACGCGTGCACTCGATTATTGATTAACACAGGTGTCATTTGTAGCAAGCACATATGTTAGTGTCAATAAATAAATAAATAATAATGCAATTGTAACTAAAGCCAAACAAGTAAAGTAAACAATTCTTTTTCTTTTTGAAATTATTACAACTTTTTGATAAACATTTTACTGCTAATTTTTACGCGTTTTTCTCAAAAATGGTGTTTTCAAAGTCGGTGACCACAACATTACTCCAAAACGGATAAAATTTTAACATGCGCTTCTTAAATATATTTTTAGTAACTGTAATATAATAAAATACAACAACATACATGTTTTAAATCAAATATATTTTTTTAAAAATAGTTTTCATCCGAAATTTAGGTCAAACATCAATTTTTTTTTTTGAGAAACCGCCATTTTGTCAAACAAAATTATTTTGCTTATTCCTCCAAATAATTACCAGATTTAACATTACTTTACCGAAATTTATATTGGTTTTTAAAATAAGTGGATACAGTTTAGAGATATAATGGTCACGTCAAAACGTCTTTTAGAGAGGAGCTCCCGGAGATAAGCTACATATGACACCTTTGCAAAGAAAATTTTTTACTAATTCTAAGCCTTTAAATACAGTTAAAAACCATAATATGTACACAAATTTTCTCAGAAAAAAATTTTGGAAAATTCTTTTTTTCGGCCTGCTAACAGTATATAACCCTGAAATGGTGACATTTTTTTTGGAGGAGAAATTATTTATTTCAATCTTGAAATGATTATGATTTTTTCTTCTATTTTTGATCTTCTAATTTAAGATATATGATTTTAATTCATACTACATATTTCTAGACAAGTAGACTTAACTAGAATAAAAGAATTAATATGTATATTACTAGTCTTTTCGACCAATAATTAGGAGTATTAGTTATCAAAATGAACCAGCGCTCTCAACTGACTTAGTGGAAGTCGTATAGGCCTTCGTGATAAAATCGATTTTTAACCTAAACCAGCACTTCTCACAGCTTCGGAAACTGCTATATTTTAAACGGTTTTTATATTTTTTTTAAATATATAATTACTTTGGTAAATTTAACTAATTTATACAATGAATTATTGAGCGTGACCATTTTTTTCTTTTTCAGTTAGGGCTAATAAAATACGCAATGGTAATTCAAAATCGGACTGCTTTTGGTTGTGATACATAATAGAACAACTTTCTATAACCGATATATTGATAAATTTATGGTAGATCAATTGAAAAGTCACTGGTGTGGCACATAGATGTTGCTTCTCCAATTAAATATGTATATATGATTTTTAGCTAGCTCTAAACACACGTGCATAAATTTGACAGGTGTCAGGTGATTAGTTTGTGAATTACGTATATCGTTTGATTTTGTGAAAAGTCAGATAAAAAGCAATTTGTTGTGTTGATAAAAAATTGCCTTTTGAAAGGAAAAAATTCAGTTGAAGCAAAAACTTGGCTTGATGACGAGATTTTGGTCACTGTCCCAGGAAATTCAACCATCAAGAATGGGTATGCTAAGTTTAGACATGATGAAATAAGCATTGAAGTCAGTGAACGCTTTGGACGCCCAAACGAGGTTGGTACCGACGATAATACCAAAAAACTTCCCCAAAATTTTTGGATGCCCATAAAGTGAAATTGTTCCAGATAGTCAGCAGTCTGAACATATCAACTGAATGTATACATCACATCATTTGTGAGTAGTTGGATATGAGAAAGCTCTGTGGGTGTCACAGAAGCTCAGTTTTGACCAAATACATGACAATTTAATGATACAGAGCAGTGTTTGGAGTTGTTTATGCGTAATAAACCCGAGCTTTTGCATCGATATGTGACAATGAATGAAACATGGCTTCATGACTTCACTCCGAAGTTCAATCGACAGTCATCCGAGTGGACTGCACATGATTAACCGACTCGAAAGCTGACGAAAATGACGACTAACAGCTCCGTTTGCATATCTCCGCCCGTTTACGTTAATTTTCGATGACACGGTGCAAGATTTCGACTGGAATATGCTATGCTATGGGCTATGATAAACTGAACGTTATCTTCGAGCTCATCTAGCGTTGCTGGTTGATTGGCGTAAATACTTGATTTGACATACCCCTAAGAAAATAAAATAGTGGGGTTAAATCGTATGATCTTGAGTAATTTCTTGAAAGAAATGAATCGTCAAACTACAAACGCAATGTGTAGATGTTTATACGTTACCATGTAGCTGGGCACCGTGTCATTGGAAACCGAGAGCGTCGATTTAATCAAATTCCAGGAAAAAAGGTCTGACAATATAATCTTATACGAATGCAGAACGAAATTCAACGACAAAATTCTCTATGTTGTCATTGGAGAAAAACCCAACCAAGCAGAACGTCGTTAAACCGACTGATTCGGATTGGCCTCAATATGAGCATGAACGGCATATTTCCTTCACTATGGGCTTTTCTTTGACGGGAAGGTGCACACTATCATGATACTCAACTTTAGAGTTTAGCTGCCTAGTTGAAGAGACCGAAACTCAAATCGTCCTCTTTCTCTTACTCCGACCCCACCTTTTTGGCTTCTTCCTACTTTTCGCCAGCAGCGCCAGCACCAGCAGCTGGAGCAGAGGCAGCAGCAGCGGAAACAAACTTGCTGAGCTCCTTAATGAACTTTATAATGGTAGAAGCTCCTCTGAAATCTACTTTGGTGGCAGCAGCAATAAACAATAGATTCTTGAAACCATTAGCAACACTGTGTGGTGCCGAAGCAATAGTTGGGTAACCAATCTGTAACGATTCGGTGGCCAAATTGGCTACACCGGCTAGGAATTTCGCACGCAAGTCCTCGGGCTTGATGTTCAAGATCTCAGCTGAGAAAATGGATTCAGAGACATAAACTAATTGTAATCATGATTTCGAATTATGTGTTTTAACGAAAAGAGACGTGACAAAATCATACTTTCACTGAAATCTTACTGAATACACTAACAAAATTTTACAAAAATTCGCTACAAACTGTCGAAATCACGTCATCCCTATTGGTAGACGCTGTACACTCAAAAGCATATACAAATATATGAAAGACAAATTTTTTTATTTCTCTTTTTTTACTCTTTTTTCAGGCGGCATTAGTTAAAGTGCAAAACCAATTACCTTATAGTTGCAGAAGTTAATATTTTTTGCAAGTGTTTTTTTTTTTATTTACTTTTTTTTAAGTTACGCGTTGTTTAATCAATGAATAACTGATTTCTATTAAAGCGCGTACGAGCTTTTAATTAATAAATGTTGAAAATGATTGAATCACATAAATGTTTAACGAATTCTTTTTGTATTCTCTTTTGTGTGGCTTATTTTTAATTAATTTGTGCAAACACACGTATATAACTTCACTTTTGCTTTCGCTGAATTGCTTCATTTTCACTCTATAAAAATTCCAAAATTTTTCACTTCTGCTTTCAACTAGCGCTGTAGCAGCGTTGAGCTGACGGTGTATCGCAAATTATAATTTATAATCTCTTAAGCTGCCACCAGCATAATTTTCAGCCGCAGCACGCATTTGCACTAATGCAATTTTATACTCGTATGTTTGTTTATTTTCTTTTGCTGTGCGCTTTTTTTCAGTTAACCTGCAGCGCTGGGACGCGGCCTGACCTTACACGCTTAATACCACTTATGCAAGAGTATAGTATATAATATTATAAAGTAACAGTTTTTTGTAACTGAGCACACGCGCGGCCGCTTATGGGCTTATGTAAGTGTTGGCGTTCGAAGGATGAATGTATGTGTGAGTGTGGGTCAAAAGTTAGGGCAGCGCATGCAAGCTCGCTGGCCTGCTGGGATAATTCAGCCAACAGCTTTCACTTTTTGTAGTGTTTATAGCGTGTTTTTAGTTTTTGTTTTTGTTTTTCCTTTTAATCGTCAACACGCCCACATGCCACAACATAGTTTTAAGTGCAGCGCGCGTGTTAAATTGTTGTTGTAGTCATTACTTAGTTTATATCCAAGATTGTTGTTGTAAGCTGCACTTTTCTGTGCCCCGTTTACCCGCAATTACGGCGTTGTTGCTTGCTTTTTGCCGCCTACACTTTACATTGTTTTTGCAATTTGGTTTTTGTTGGTTTTTGTATTTTTATGCTTTAAGTTTTTTTGCGAAAGTTTTCCACATCTCCTTTGCTGCCTTAACATCTATTTTTGCTCTCAGATCCTTTGCGCGCCCTGTGTCTACACGCCGCTTCAATTTGTTGGTCTTTTCTGTGACTACGAAAAACTTTTACATTAATTGAAACGTACACAAGACTCGCTTTTTAGCTTAGCTCACCGCTCACCTTAATTTTCTGTTCACTTTTTTTCTAATTTTTACTTTTCTTTTTGCAGTTTTTAATTTTCGTAACATTTTCTTATCTGCCTGTGCCGCCTTTAAGCATTAAAGTTTCACTGTTAGGCGAGAGAGTAATTTGGAGTGTTTTGCAGGAGTCAGAGGAGCGCGAGAAAACTATATAAATTCCTAATAGCAAGCCTTACGATTGCTAGCTTTCCTTCTTTCACTTAATTTTTGCCAAAAATATGTTGAAAATATATAATATATTTATATTCCTGGATTGAAAAATAACTGCCATTAAGAGAAAAAACGCCGAACTAGAATTTTTGCTCACTTCTCAACGCTTGCATCCACAGTTCGTAAAGGCAGCGCTCTTTAAATGTGGCCATGCGCTGTAACGCCGCTAAAGCATTCCACTCCATTAACTTGCTGAGTTCTTGCAACTTCAACTTTAAACTTTCCGCCAGCCACCTTGAATGGTTTGGTGTGCGCGCAGCAGCGTTTCCGACACACTCACTGATTGCATACTTATAGTTTTATAAGTTTTATAGGCTTGCTACTAGCCTAAATCGCTGGCTTGAGTGCTTCTTCCAAAGTTATTTGCAACTAAATACTATACAGTTTCTATAAACCCACACCTAGACAGTTATCTGCGCATACACTTTTTCTATTATTACATCCTAGTTTTATTTTTTTGGTATTTTAACTTTGCTCCTGAATAACTGTGGCATGTGGCACGCTTAAAAGTTTTCAAAAGCAGGCCAAGCAAAATTGCATGCCGGAATCAGGCAAACTAAACGTAAGCGAAAAAAGTTTCAAACAAATTATTTTACTTTAAATTATATTTATTTCGTTTTGAATTTCGCATTCAAAACGCTTGCAATCATAATGAACTTTGTCCACATATCTGTAGGAACATGTATCTATAGTTGCATCTTAATAACAATAATAATATTAATTATATAATACTATAGTACTCTGGAGACAACGATGGACATTTCTTTTCAATTAAGAGCAGTGTGGTCTTAAGACAGAACTACGAACCGATTCTTTCTCGAAAAATCATATACTGAACTGAACAGTTCTAAAGTACGTAGGTGGTCTTCAGATATAGAAAACTTAATATTTTCAAGTGGCTATGAAATACGAGCATCGAAGGGAAACCAGAAATGCGGAGCAACCCATATACACTTCGCTTGGATAACTTGCGAAGCTTCACAAATAATTGATTGAGCTAGATAAAACTTTTGGAAACAACTCGAAACGTCGTGGCAAAAAGTATTCACAACAGTATAAGAATACGGTAATTATAATTATATACTGAACAGGGCATAATACGATTGCCGCGATGTTCGTGACACCCAGAAGGAAATAGCAGAAACCCAATAAAACATATAGTTAAATGCTCTCACAGTTTGCCTTATGCTTCAACTGTGACATATCCGTTGGTTTCTCAAAGTATGTTCGGTTAAAGAAACTATGGAATTTTTTGTCTGTACACGAGGTTTGTTACAAATGTTTCTTGATGGAAAAAAAAAATCATTCAGAAAACGAATCCACGCTCCTTAATCACTTGCCGAATCCTATCCAGATGACTTGGATAACGAAGATTTATACAGTGACATCCAAGACCTACTTTTATTGAAGAGAGCGAAGAAAAACGAAGAACAAATTGGATTTTTACCAGAAAAAGTTTTATTATACATTTCTTCAATGAGACTAAAAGCCTAAAAGACATTAGCGACAGCTTTAAGAATACCACTCACCACACTTGCAACAGTTGCATCCTGTGAAAGATCTTTTAGCAAACTTAAATTGATCAAATCTTACTTGAGATCGACCATGAGTCAGAGTAGACTGTCCAATCTTGCGATTCTCTCAATAGAATGTGAAACTGCTTCAACTTTAAATTACAATGATATGATATGTGATTTTGCAGCGATCAAAGCTAGAAAAGTGCATCTTTAAGTTCTATCACTATTTTTAAGAAAGATATAAGCCAAAAGATATAAGACAAATTCAAAGACTGAAGAGTATTCGAGTAAAAATTAATATTTTTCATTGTTATTCAGATTATTACATTGTGAGTGTACAACTCTTTATCTTTTATAATAAATTTTGTAAAAAAAAATTGTTGAAGTATTTTTCTGAATATTAAAAAACAGCGAAGATCGTTTTGCCGCCCCCAAGACGTTGCGCCCGGGGCGACGGCCCCCCTAGCTACGCCACTGCATTTATCGCATCCCGATACTGGATCGATGGGGATCTATTTCTTGTAAGGAATATTTTGTATTTGTGAAGGATAATATAGCTTCGGTGCCACCGAAGTTAACGCTTTTTTTTCGATTAAACGTAATAACTTTACATAAATCTTAGAGCCATGAAGAAGATAATAGCTTAACAAATGTTTTAATTAAAATCAAACAACTTGATATATTTGAAGTACAACAACAGTTTTTCACTTAAATGTCTCACGCTATCACTAAAGAACTAATATTTTTCTGATTGATGATTGTGGGAGAATTTAGTGTAGAAATTGGAATTAAATCATCACCAAAGCTTCCCCTTTTAAGAGTATGTCAATAAGAGGATGTGTTAAAACTTTAATTATTTACTTATTTTAATAGATGCTTAATTATGTCACTTTATATATAGTCACATACTATAGCCCTTACTACCAACAACTTATATTAAGCTTAAGTTAATCTCTCACGTCATTGACCAAACTCATTCTTATCATTGCATTTTAGTTAAAGTTCTTTAATTACAATAACAACGAATTCTCTCACTATTAGCTTATTACTTTGTATTATAGATTTAAGTTATTACAAGAACAAACCATACTCTCATTTTGGATTCTAATTGTAAGTTTTGCTCATTGTAAACCTTGATTCGAACTGTTTCTTCATTAATAAAGTTACCTTCGGGAACAAAACATTGTTTTCCTTTATTATATACACGAGGCATTAAAAGAAATTCCGAACTTAATTATAGATCCATCTTCCTAGATGGATGAAACGTTTAAAAAATTATCTGAAAAATATTTCATTTCGATTGGAAGGGCAAGAAAGATTTTTGAAAATTTCAAGAAAAGGAAGACATGCAAGACTCAATGCGGTGAAGGTCCAAAGCCGTAAAGTTCGTTACGCGCTGAGTGTTTTGTACGAAGAAGAGTTGCTGAAACAACTCAAATTGCATCGATGGAGTTGATCGAAAGTTTTGGTTTGGATTCCATTAGTACAATGCAAGGGAAACTACCAACTTCTGGTTCGAAAAACTATGTCGCAAAAAAACTGCCTTTGATTTCCATTGCGAATGGGAAAAAAACTAGAGTTTGCAAACATTTTCTAAATGTGGCAACCACATTTTGGGATAAAGTAATTTGATCCGAAGAATCCAAATTCGATCTAAGTGAGTGAGCTAGCCAGTTCAGTTTTTCGATTAAGCTTTCTTGAAAAAAGCGAGTAGGCAGGCGAGATGTGTGAGATCTTCCAATAAGATATCGATCTCGAATTAATTTTTTTCGCACTTATAGTAAAATTTTTCTAAGGATGTGAACATCTGAAGCACCCGTCATTCATATATCAAATTTAACCAAACAATCTACACCAAAGCACAAGCAGCTTAAACAAGGCACGGATTATTTATCTGTATTCACAAAGCACAGTACTTATCAGTTTAAGCGCGTCATCTTCGGAGTTTACTGACTCCCAATCGAATTGTAATCGCATTTTTGAGCAGGTTTAAAAAGAAATTTAGCATATTTTTGCTTTTATTTCAGTTTCCATACTTTCTAGCTATTACGAAAACAATAACTGAAAGCAAATAATAATTACAATAATGCGCATATATCAAAAACTGTCCAAGTAGGTACCAGGCAATTTGAACAACAAAAAGCACATTCACATACATTGCTTACTTTCTTTAAAGAATGATCAACTTTCCTCCTTAAATTATTTAAATTATCCAGATTAGTCACCTTCTACATGTGGCCTAACGTAGAGTCACATTCACTTCCTTCGAACGTTTGTAGTCTTAAATGTTTTATTTTCACTACATTATTCGCGCAAATAAAAAGCAATTTACAATCCATTACAAATTACATTACCATTCCGAGCAATTTAACATACAGAGCACAACGCGAGAAAAGTATACATTTCCACCCAGAGTTCATTAGAAATTTAAACGCTGAGGCGCTAACTGCCAACACTAATACATTTACAATGAGTATGCACAACGGTCATGCTAATATTAGTCCGCTAATCTAAGCTCAGTGTCATTCAGAAATGGCAATTTGCCATAATCTGCTTTTTTCATGCTTTGTTTTCCTCTGCTACTTCTATGCTTTCTATTTGATTTTCCCTCCCACTTAAATGATCCATTTAGAAAAAATGCTACAATGTTACACACCGGTGCACTTGGCCTGATTATTTGACGTGGCGCTACTTTTCGAATTTCGCTTTTATTTTCTTTTCATTTCTGAGCTCAACCTCCAACTGATTACTATTTGGGCACTTGCAGAGCTTCGTTCAAGAATGAAAGGTGAGCAAGTGCTATACTACATACATACATATATTCGAAGGTGAGTATGTGTGTCTCAAGTGCATTTGAATTCAAGTATGTTTGTATGTAAGTAGTCCACTTGACCTTCGTGAGCATAATTAGCGGTCAGTTTATTAACATTCCGTAGTTGTTGGTCAAGTGTGCACAAGCTTTTAAGGGTAAAATACTAAGCTCTTTATGTTCGTAAATTAGTAGAGGGATTTATTGGAAATCGAACTACAAATAGAAAGCTAGAACGTTGCTAATAGCTCGATAGAAAATAAAGACCATTAAGTAATAAAAACTACTAAGAATTGTTACCAGTACTTGGAAGTATTCTTTTCGTAATGCATTCAATAAAATAAGAGTTTTAACAGAGTAGGAATTCGAGAACGAAAGGAATAGAGTACGTAGGTTGCTATATATATTTCTGGAGTTAAGGTTGGTTCTGGTGATAAGTGTTGCCAGGTGCAATCTGACATTTCCATTGGAAAGTTTGACATTTTTTAGCATAACATCACTCAGAACGTGTTGTCATTTAATCGTGAATTGTTTTATTTACAGGGAATTAAAAAATTTATCTCGGGCAAAAAATGGAATTAACTCGTGAACATTTTCGTGCGATCAATTATCACGACAAGAGTGCATCGATGAACTAAAATCTCTGTATGGCTATGAAGCACCATCCTATAGCACTGTGAAAAACTGGTGCAATGAATTCAATCGCGGCCGACGCTCGCTCAAAGATGAATTCTGTGAAGGTCGTCCAAAAACAGCCGTTGTGCCAGAAAACATCGATGCCGTACGTGAACTGATAATGCAAGACCGTCATGTAACATACCTTCAGATAGAGGTATGCCTATGCATTTCTCCCACCAGCATACATTCGATATTGCATGAACACCTGGCCGTAAAAAAGGTTTGTTCTCGTTGGATCCCGCACAATTTGACAATCGCTCAAAAAAAGGCTCGTGTGAATTGGTGTAAAGAAATGCTGAAAAAATACGATCGCGGTGCTTCAAAAGACGTTTATAAGATCGTCACAGGTGACGAATCATGGATCTATGCGTATGAGCCCGAAACAAAACAGCAATCGACCGTGTGGGTCTTCCAAGACGAGCCAAATCCAACGAAAAAAAAATGTACAGCCATCTAGGGCCACATATATACTTCCTCCGATACTATTATTAAACATTGAAGAATTCCTAGAACACAAAAACAAAGTATGAATGAATTTTCTTCTAATAAACTCTTAGAGAAAATAAACGAGAAAAACTAAGCAAACCTGGAGTTAAATACAGCAGCAAGCTTACCATTCGGCCTACGAATCGAAAAAATACCGACAAAACAAAGTTGATAAAAACTCAAAAGCAATTCCTTCTTCTAAAATAATCTCTATTAAATGAAAATCCAGTAATTACTTCAAAACAAAGTATTGGGTGAACTGGATACTGAATATTGAATTGCACCCTAAAAAATATGTTGAACTCAAATAGTGTTCTACGGCGCAGAAAATACGAAAAAATATAAAAAGCGCTGCTAAATCGGATAGGCACTGTTCTCACTTAGATTAATTGAGATATCTTGGACATAAGTGAAGTTGGAAGATTACGAATATTGAAAAAAAATTTTATTTTCTAAACTTTAAATCATATGGGCTTATAAAATCGTCTGCTTAGAGGTTATCTGCTTAATGTATTGTTCCCAATAAAGATCAAAAAATATTGAGGCCGGCTTATGACGGTTAGTGGAGATGTTCGCTTAATAGACCATCCGTTTCATAGAGCATAGCATATATCGTCACCTGAAATGCAAAATAACGTAACAACATTTTCAGAAATTTACAGTGGCATGAATTGAACACGAAATAAAATCGAACCTGAGTGAAACAAAATATTAATATTGGTTAAGACTGGTATATATATGTTCGCAGAACTAGAAAATATTGAACATATGTAATATTATGTATATAATTTGAAGTAGTGAAGCGTAATCAATAAGACACTCAATTTCGATTTTTTTGATGATACGTTATTTTGCATTTCAGGTGACGATATGAAGTTCAGAGATGAAGAAACAAAAATATTTTTATTTCATAAACAAGTGAGTAGTGTTTCTAACATGAAAAAAATCAAATAAAAATATGAGATCTAATAAAAGATTGAGCATCCATTTTTTTATTTCCAATCAAATTTCGATTGACTGAGACAATAAATTTAATATATTTTTTATACATGAAGATATTTTATTGAAGCGCTTTTGGAAGGAAATATTTTGCCTGAATTTATTTGTAGAAAAATTTCGAATATATTTAGACGAATAAACAAATTTCTTAGTTTGCTTAGATTTCGAAAATTTTAATTTCACATAACAAAATTATTTATGAAATTTATGGAATATCTTTGCTGCCAATGTCCGTTTTCATAAACGAAGAATTGTATGTATAAGTAATTGATTTACATAACTAATAATAGAGGAATGTTACAGATAGTCATATATAATGATGGCATTAGCGAAATTACAAAACAAAAAATTTTAATGACTCACCTCATCTAGAGCTTGATTTATTCTTTGTTTACTTCGACATACACTTTTTCACTAATATTTTTCAATATAAATTTAATATTGTTTGTTTGTATTTTAACGTCTGAAATTATTTTCCTGCTGCAGCAAATGTTATTGCAACGATGTGTACGCACTGTCACTGTTCGCTGATTTTCAAGTATCTTGCATATACTTCTTTTGTGGTATTACTTCTCTGTAAGAAATTTGAGGGATATACATAAAAGTACTCATACGTACGTATTTACACTAATTTACACTAAACTAAATTGTGGTTTTCAATATATTTGAAATTTGGTACGTTATGCTGCTTTTTGCACACTGTTTTAATTTTTTGTTATTATCATCGTTATTTCGTTTGTAATTCTACTTCTTTGTTAGATTTTTAATACTTAATATACTATATTTTGTTCATACCATATATCTTGTTATACCCTGATCAGGGTACAAAGGACCTCAAGTATGGCGGTTTTCTTTCCTTATATCTACAATAACTCTAAAATGTCAGCATGGCGAGCTCAGTCGATTTAGTCATGACCGTCTGTATATAACAGAATTAGTCCTTCAGTTTTCGTGATATTGATCTGAAATTTTGCACACGTTCTTTTCTTCTCAAGAAGCTTTTCATTTGTTGCAGCCGCCGATATCAGACCACTGCAGCATATAGCTGCCATACCAACTGAACGATCGAAATCATTTACTTGACGAGATGTCTTCATAAAATTTTTTATGGACTATTAAAAATGGCAATAATGCAATCACCGAATAAATCTTCTATATCGGAAGTGCTTGCTTGAGCAGTTTTTTATTTGAGGAGATATCTTCAGAAAATTTAACAGAAATTATTCAGATCGAGACTCTATAGCATATAAAATGACCTATGAAAATAAAATACTTGTAAGGAATCGTTTGTATTTGTAGAAGGTATCATAGTGCTTTCATCATGCAAAGATATACGCAAGAGCAACGTTTACAAAATATTAAATCTTATTATCAAGGTAAGCGTTATCTAACTGCAACTTTTTTTTTGGACCTGCATCCATATAGAATTGTTCTCGCATAAGAACACACAAATTCCATTCATCAGAATTGACAGTTTGTTGTGGTTTTTGGTCTGGTGGAATCGTCGGTCCGTACTTCTTTCGAAATGAAGCTGGTGATGACACCACCGCTCAATGGAGAGCGACCACAATTGGAAGAAGTTGATCTTTACAACATCTGGTTTCAACAAGACGATGCTACGTGCCACACAGCACGTGCAACAGCCGAATTATTGCGAGAAAAGCTTGGTGATTCGATTATTTCAAGAAATTGTGACTTTGAATGGCCGCCAATAAGTTGTGATTTAACACCACTAAACTACTTCTTGTGGAATTTTTTTGAAGTCATTGGTCTTTAGCAATAAACCAGACTCCCTTCAACTTGATTTAGTGAAAAAACTAATATAAAATTGGGTTCATCGCATTCATTCCTGCAAAAGAAGTTGTGGAGGCGTTTTGAATGATGTTATATTCAGAATTTAATTCCATTGATTGTACTTCATATTAAAAAAAACATTACAATTTCACTAACAATTATTGTGTTTTTTTTTTAAATAAATCATCTTACATTTATTTATATTTTTTTGTTGTTTGACACTATTATTTTCTGCTCTTTTTATAAATTTTGCTATTTAAGTTGATTTTTATAACGGTACTTATGTATATGTAAAGAAAATTATTATTTGCTGCTTTTTTATGGTTTATATTTACTCAAATTATATTTTTTTTATTATTTTTCTTTTAATAATTATACTTGCTTGTTTATACTTTATTGTATATATTTATTTTTTCGAATTTTTTTAAATAATTCTACTTGCGATTGTTAATTTATTTTAATCATTAATATTTTTATATATTTTTCCTTTTAAAAAAATTCCTTTAAATTTCACATTATTTTAAAAAATATATATTGTAGCGGTAGCTCTATTTTTTTTTTTTTGTTACAGCTTTATGTAGTAAATTTATATTTTTTATTTAAATCTTTTTTTATATTTTTTGTTAATACATTTTTATTTAAATTTTTAGTAATTTTTTTTACTATGTAGAAAACTTTTGATTAATGTACATTCGTTTGACGAAGAACTCTTTGGTACCGATTTCAAAACATTAAAAATCAGTCTTCAGTTTAAATCAATTTTTTGTTCTCATTCAATAGTAAACATGCTGATATAATTTATTTTGAATTTACTTTACTTATTTTATTCAAAATTAATTTTTTTGGTCCATTTTTTAACTTTCTTTAACCATCTTTGTTCCATTTTTAACTCTTGTCACTAGTCGAAGCTAATTATACACATTCAGTGCCATTAAAAAAAAAAAATGTATTCACCAACTGATGTCACTGTATGTTTATTTGCCGTTTATCTCGCATTATCTCTTTTGAACCAAATTTAAATAGCGCTCATTATTTTCAGAAAAAACAAACGTTTTCCGCTCATCAGTGGCGCCAGCGAAGCGTAACTGCCCAAAGACAAAGCGGCAAACAAAAGCCGCGTAATCATTGTACCGTGACACTGTGCGCTGTAACGCTTATGCGGCTTCGGCACAAACGAAACCGCCACAACAACAACACTAACAAACACAATGCACAACACTAAAATCAATCCGAACAAAGTGACAAAGAAGGTTAATGCAAGCAAGAAGAGTCAAGTGCTTGAGCCCACACACGCTTCTATGGACATACATATGTATGTAAGTAGGTATCTTTGTATGCATGTGACCATAGAATGTGTTGCTGCTGTGACAAACGCGACCGCGAGCATGCGGGTTATGTTGCAACTTGTTCTGCACCCTACCGAAAGCGTAAGACTCGCCAGCTGTTTTACGCTCCAACACGTTTCTGCGTATTTGCGGTTGTTTTATGAGACAACTCAACCTTTGCAACTGTTGGGTTGCCACATCACTAGCACCTGTCACCACCACCAACACGACCACTGAATGGCATTTGCCCAAGTGCGATGCTTTGGTATGCCTAATTGCATGCCACAACAACACGAATTATATAATTTTGTTTTTGTTGTTGTACAACTTATCGATTAGCACAGCAAGCCACAATAATAATACCTTTGCGTAACTTCACAAAGTCATTAATGGCCTCGAGCGCTACAGAGCGGCAAGCATAGTGTAAGGGAACCAACAAAAATTTGGGAAATGTGAAACAAAAAAGCAATAACAAAAACAGCTTGCACAAATCTGCTAAATCACGCGCACACACCTTGGATTATCCTTTTCTGCACGCCCAATTTCCAAACGCAACTTTTAGTTGTTGTTATTTTATACACTATTTTATTTGTATATAAATATGTATGTATGTATGTGTGTATAATTATAATATTTTTATTTTTTTGCTTTTTTGCTTTTTTGCTGTCACTAGACGCACTTCAATTGAATTCGGTTCAATTTCCTGGCAAAAATTGGCCGCGCTTCCGCTCACTTAGGCGCACAACAACAGCACACACCCGCGCGCGCACACCGACAGTTAACAAACGAGCTTTCCGTCCGTAAGTATGGTATATGTGTGTATGTGCTCAACACATTTAATTTCGTTTTTTTCTTTATTCACACGCTCGTTTTTCGCGTACGATTTTTATTTTTTGCTTATGTGTTTTTGTTATTGTTGTTGCCGTCGCGGTTGTCGCATTCGTTGGCGCTGATTTTTCGCTTTTCCGCTAACATATACCGACAGCGGCGACGTTCACTTGGAGACTGTTTTTGCCATGTAGAGTCGGTCACATTTTATACTGAAACGAATTGAAACGAGCAACGAACAGCCGAGCCGTGTAACAAACAACAACCGATTGTCAAATGAGCCGAACAAACAAACAACAAGCAAGTGTGCAAACGGTTTTTGGCCAAAAGAACAACCAGTAGGGCAGCTCAATTGTAGGGCTTCCACACAATTCTCCACGGATATTTGTAGCGCATGCTGCCTTACCGACGGGCGTTAGACATTTGCTCTTTGACTCAACGGCGTCAAGGACGCTACTCTTACGTTTACACACGCTCTCTTCATGTCGCACTTTGTCACGCTAAAAACTTTTGATTTACACGTTCAATACACCGTTATCCTGTTTCGAGGCTGCCACCCACATTGCATTACATGCTCTCAGCTCTCATGCCACGTATTTGGGTTTCTCTCGCGTGCCGTGTCGATAAAGTAGTCGTGTCTCTTCGTTTTTTGTAGACTTTTACCTTGCATAAACGAACGCGGTTTAACGACTGCAGTTACCGCCTCGTTCTATCGTAACTGCACCTTAACTTGGTGCTCGCCACTCGCACGGCGCGCCAGCCAGTCGGTGCACCGCTGTTGCTGACTTTTATGCTCGAGAATCAGTGCCAATATGTCAACACGTTCAAGAACATGTTGACATCTTCATAAGTGCTAAGACAGCCATTGAATTAGTTCCCTTACATGGCCACTTACAACTTATAAAATCATATGTTGCACACACACACACACAAGGATAGAGACGCTTGCTACGTTTTGACACTCATGCCGGCTTTTCGCCGCTTAATACTTGATCCTTTTTCTTCGGATAAGTGGGAAATCTCTTTTTGGATTAGTGACAATTTATATACAATTCAATATACATACATATATGTATGTACTTATGTGCAGACACGAATATATAATATAAAAATAAGCATATCCGATTATACATATACATATGTATACTCGAGCAATATATGAGACTTCAGGCAGGTCACAGCCAATTTACCGGCGTCGACTATATTATTAGCTCATGTGTTTCTTTTGCTGCCTTCTTCTATTCTTGAGCGCGTTTAGTTAAAAGAGAATACTCGCTGTTGTGTAATGCAATTCAGTGTGCGATACAGAGTTTCTTCATCGCACATAATACAAATTTACTTTGATCATATGAAATCATTTGCATATGTTAATATTTCGAAGGTATTAGCATTATATTTAGTAGTGCTCTACAGATGTATGGTAAAAATATACAGTTGGGTCGCAATAACAGGTACAATTAGCAGATACAGAATATAACATAATAGTTTTGGTTACTAAGTGTACACCAATATGATCAGCAGGATTAGAAAAATTGCGTTTCGAATGATGCTCTGTTATTTTGGGTTCAAATTGAGATATCTTGAGAGAACTTGGCATACGTGTTCCTCATCATTCTGAAGAAGTGTGTATTGTAGATGGGAAACATAGAACGATTCCTAAAGAAAATCGTTAAAAGCAACAAATTAATTAATATTAGACACTCAGTGCCTTTTGCCGATGGCTATATACATCGAAGTGATCAAGTAAGCAAAACGTCTTTAAAAATGCGCTTAATATAAACAATTAGCGCGTGATAAAAAATTTATTATTTTTAAGTTAAAGGAAAAAGGAATGTCGGTTTGCGAGATATTCAGAAAAATAAGACGTTGCCATCCAACAGTAATCAATTTCCAAAAAAATTGCACCAAGACGGTCGTTTGGAGCGTTACAGAAGACTTGCGACTAAGAGGAAGACATTTCTTTGAATAGATGGTGTAAACCATTGAAGGGGTTGTATGGGTTTCCTCGGTTAAAAAAAGCCTTTTTATATTGTTATAAACATGCACTATTAATAAAGAAGTTTTAAAATTTTTAGGAAAAAAAATTTTCCGAGCCCCCTTGGGAAAAAGATGCGCCCGCGTTGGCAGGATAACTCCTCACAGGATCCTTTAAAGTGACAAAATACATGTTTCAGAAAAAACAATTACTTAGAACTTCAACGAAGGAAAAAAATGGACTTTAGGCAGACAGTTTTACAAAAACCTGAAAATTTCAGTTTAAATTTCGCGATTTTCTATAAGAATTGACGAATTCTCAAAGACTTGTGTACGATTTCATGTAGATCGGTTGAGTAGTTCTCGATAAATCTTGCTAACCGGCTTCAAAAATACAGTTTCGAGAAAAACGCGTTTAAGGGGAAAGGCTGCTTTACAGGCTTCAAAAAATTCAAGAAAAAAGAAAAAGAAATGATTGATTAAAGCGAAATTTCTAGGGTTTATAGCCCCCTTATATATTTAAGCTTCATCCGAAAATTTTTTGGATACGAAATCTTTGATATTCTGATGATTCGCATGTCTAACAGAAACAAAGATTTTAAAGAGATTCATCTTTTTTAATAACTTATCTTCTATTAAACTAAGAAATTTACCAAAAAAGAGTGTAAAATTCTACAATATTTTAAATATTGAAAAAAATGGGTTTTGACCAAAAAATTTACTTCACGTAGCTTAAAAATATGTTCCAACTTAACTTTTCTTAGTTTTTTTGTTTGTTTAATCAGAAGTTAATTTAATGTCAAATTTACACAAAAAAATTGATTTTTTGAAGCTTCTACTGCAGGCTTCCTCCTTAAAGACGATGCACTTAGCCTAGCTAGTCTCGAGTGCATACGTTCTCAAGGCTGTATCTCCGAAGCTATTTTTCGGATCAATAAATTTAGGACAATGTTCTAAATATTTTGTTGAATTTAATGAGCCAAAAAAATCATGTAACCCCTCAAAAGATCGTTTTAAAAATCCTATACAGATAAGATAATATATAGAGGAGCAATACAAAGTGGCAATAAGTGCGAGAATAGTACGGAGGAGGTTGCAGGAGCTCGTTTCTATGCGCGAAAACCAGCTGCTAAATCGCTTATGAAAAAAATGAGGCTCGTTTAGAATGGGCGAAAACGCATCGTAACTGGTTCTCGGAGCAGTGGAAGTGGTAATATGGTCGAATGAAAGTAGATTTAATTTGCACTGCAACAACCATTTACCGTGTGTCAGTCGATTTCCGGATAAACGTTTCGCCGAAAATTGTGTGACGAGAACTATTAATCATCCTGAAAGCCTAATGGTCTGTGTGTTCTTTTCTTTTATATCGTGGATCTTTAACTTTTTACTGATGGAATGATGAACGACCAGAAGTATGGTGAAGTTGTATTCCATGCCCGTCACAGACGAACAATATGGGCATTTTTCTGAGGCCATCTCCCAGGACGACTACGCACCGTGCCATCGGTGTAAATCGGTAAGTTTTGTATCATCATGATTATGTTAAAGAAAATGTCATCTGTCTACATTTTCTTTTATTGCAGGTTCAGAAAATGTTTGCAGACGTTGGGATATCGCATATGGTATGGCAGGAAATTCTCTCGATTTGAACCCGATTGATAATCTTTGCCATGAAAAACAAAGTAGCTCAACATGGGCCAAGCTTAAAGACAGAACTGAAAATAAATACTTAATAAAGTGTGGGTGCAGGAAATTTCATCAGAATGCCTTGAAAACCTTGTTGGTTCAATATCTACCCGCGTACAAGCAGTTATTAGCCGACAAAGGTGATTCAACTGCATTTAATTTAATTAACTATTATAGAAGAAAAATATTTTCATGGTTTCCTTACAACAAATTACTTCCTCATAAAACTACTCATTTATTGAGCATTATATATATTCTGCATATATTTTAATTTTTAAAAAGGTTTGATAAGTTGAATCGCGGTAATTGCGAAAACGCTGCTAAAAACGAAAGGTAAAGTTTGCGTGGCCACGTGTTTGAAATATGTCAAAGAATGCATAAATTTCTATTTTTTACGTTTACAAGACGCGCATTTTTCGAACACCGCGAAATGGTTAAAAAAAGCTTGACAAGAATGAAAAATTAAAGGAATAAAGCTAAGTACTATTCCACAATATTATGTTTCATACAATATTTTATCCCCAGTGATTATTACTTTTTTCCCAGACTCAGAAAATTACTAGCTGAAAAAGTATTTCACACAAGAGATGGAGATTATCGCGAAGAAGAAAGCCATATTTTAATTACAATGAAACAAAAATTATTATTTAATTTTTAGACCAACAACTTTTCAGACTTTTTAGTACATATACATTCTATTTATAACCGTATCTGCCCCGATTCATCACAAAAATTAAATAATTTGCAGCAGTACCATTTTGCTTTGATTTTACAATTCTATTATGCTTTTATCGCTCAAACTCATTAAATTCAAGGCTTTCAGCTCAACACATCAATTTTGAATTTAGCATTTGAAATGTGGTTTCCGGTTAATTCTTTTCAAGTCTGTCAGCGCATTTCCAAACCATTTCGGCCACAAATCGACAAACTCTGAGAATCCGATTGACTAGCAAATCCACAGCAATTTTGTGGCTTTATATGCAGACAGACATTAATAACGGCTCTACAATGTCGGTAGATTTATTTTAATACTTTACAGTATTTATATATCGCACATGTTGTTGTTGTTGTCCATTTGCGCATTTCTATAAAAACACTTATTTATTTATTAACAATTCACAGCATTTGGCAATCAATGGAAGGCACTTTTCAATCTGCAAATCTGCAAAACTGAAACGCTTTGTTTTGCGAATTTGAATGAATTTAATTTGCACACATTTTGCATGACGTTTATTAAATCGTAAGTAGATTAAAGCGTGTAGATTAACAAGAACTTTTATGTGTACTTCAAGATTAAAGTGTGAACTCAATTAATTCCACAAAAGCACAGAGTTTATTCACGAATGAATGATGCAAAATCAATGGACTAGTTTCTCTTTCTTTCAATTAAATCTCAAAAGGCCGTTTAATCCGCTAAACTTAACCTACACCCAATTCATGTCTCTCTCACGGAACCACCGGATTGAGTATTACTTCATGGGAGAGAAAAATACATTTAAGTCTCTTCTGTTGTACTGACTGACTGACTCCTAATCTATTATAATTTTTTATTTTGTCTTAATTAGAGCTGACGCTTCGCACACAGCTTTCCATTTATCAGAGCCACATACTATATGTTGTCAAATTTTCCACCGTTACACTAGCAACGAGTGTAGTTTTTCACTTTTCCCTTATGTCTAAAAAAAGCGGATGCATTGAAAAATACATGTTCAGAGTCTTCTATGTCCTCTATATACGTCAGAAAATACGGACTAAATTCATGATTAATTTGGAACAGATACTTTCTAAAGTATCCATGGCCACTCAGTATTTGAGTTAGGTGGAAATTCAGGTCCCCATGTCGTCCGTCAATCCACAAATGAATGTCTGGGATCAGTCAGCTAGACTAATGCTTCAGCAGCTTCGCATGATATTATTCCGATTGCAGAAAACCTATGCACCGTTTTTAATAGTCTTACGTCTGATTTTATATTCAGCGCAACTTATTGCTTTTGCTATTAAGAATCGCCGGCTGGAACGCACGCAGCCTCTCTTGGCCATCATTGTCGATAGAGCATTATATGATATGTTTGCATTGTCGGAAATACGCGTATACGTCAATTGTTCATTAAATCGCAGATCATTGATGTAACCATCGCATTTACGCCGGAGGTCATCTAGATGCTTAGCTACTGCTGCAACTAAGAGGTCATCGGAATATGCGATTGTTTTCGTGTTCATACGCGTAGGTCCACGATTCAAAAACGATTTTCACGATTTTAAGACGTGATTCGAAGTTCTGGAGCAACAACTGGTTTTTGACGATCTTCACGAAATCACTCTTGAAGTGATCTACGACCTCGACTGAATTGACCATACCATCAATAAACACTGGTCTATAATGAAGCTTTATTGCCAAAAATTGAATAAAGTTCATCGATGTACTGTTGCTGAGATAACAAACATCGAAAGTTTTCGTTTCCATTTTTTGGCTGAATTGAATATTTCAAGTTACTGTAAACATGAGTAGTGGCCGTATGTCAAAACGGTCTGAGTGTGTACGATCAATATGCCGGTTGCTAGATTCCATACTAAGGTTGGCAAATCTCGAAACATAAAAGGCGAGTTACGCAGCACATTTCAGCTTGACAATTATGGAACCATCCTGTCGGATTTTTATAAACTTTGGTATTTTGTTTGCCAAGAAGTTTGCAATACCAAGAAGGAACCATCAGAGACCCCATAAAGTAGTTTGACAAGCTGAGTCGATTAAGCCACGTTCTTTTGTCCCAACGAATCTGCTCATTTGTTGGTATGGCCGATATCGGACGACTATAGTATACAACTGTCATAAAAATTGGGTGAAAGTTTTTGTGCGGAAAGCCTTTTAATTTGACGAGTGAAAATTAAAAGATTTGCTATGGGTTATTGCCCAAGGTAGTTATATACAAAATGTCTGATCAAAATCAAAATCAAGATGCAGATATTTTTATACCCTCTTATGCTATAAAAAAACATCTGTGAAGGGTATTATAGTCTAATCTAAATTAACATTCTTTCTGATTTTGCGTAATTCTCCACTAACTAAAATGAACTGGTCTCCCAGCTAAAAGGAATTTCAGACCTGTGTACGCCTGAAAACCTAATTCCGTACAATATATATACGATTAATTTTTCGATTAAATCAGAGGCGGCTTCGAATTGCCGATAATCTTTCTCAATAAAACTTATTTAAAAGGTCTGGCGAATGATTTATGAAAGTCAAAAGCTAAAGACGAGTATTGACTGTCTGTTGAGGCTTGAAATGAAGTTTCAGGTTGAGAATCAATACCTAAAAGGCAATATTGTGAAATAATTAAGTCAAAACAGAATCTTTTTTTTTTTTTAATTTTTAGTAGCACTATCATAATTGAAATAAAAAGGACTTATGTTTTTATTGAATCCAAACCACCGAATTAAAAACAAAAAAAAAAAACAATAATTATACTAAATCATAATACATTTGAGATAATTAATTCGAAGAATGTAGCTTTAAGTGTTTAACAGTTAAGTCACTGACTGCAATGCTCATCATTTCACTTTCCTTATCACCTCAACGATGAGGTAGCAGCGAGCCATAAGGCACAAACAAAATTACTACACATTTGCACTTTTCGCCCATTAAACTACGAGAAGGGCGAATATTCCGCAACAAGCATAAGGAATGGTAGAAAATTAGGCGCGGCCCAACTGACAAGCAGCAAAGGTCATCTGGATAGGCATTGAAAGGGCTATTAAATTAACCATAGGATTTTGTTGGCTGCCAGCAGACATATTTTAGGTATTCGAGTTCGACAAGCAGTGAATTCGCCAGTTCATGCCAGCACATCGATGAGTGAGTTAAGCTGTGTCTGTGAATGTGCGTACAGGGCGGTCATTTCTGGGAGGTTATAAAATAATAGTTTGAAATAGTGATATTTTTTTCGAAATTTAATGTTATAATTGGCTGTTTTGCTTTTGTTGTAATTATATGACGTAAATAATGCGTTTATAAGAAGACAGTGGGTAGTCGAGTCGGCTCCATTCGCAGCAACTCGGGCTGAGGTATCTTAAATTGGAAGCCTACAAAGTACAGCTTGTGCAAGAGCTCGGACGCTCGACCTTCCCAAGGGACATCGCTTTGATCTATGGGTTCTTGAAAAGTTCCAAGAAGATTCGACGTTTTCGAGTCAAACTCTATTCAAAGATGAGGCCCTTTTTTGCCTCAATGGATATGTTAACAAGCAAGATTGCCGCATTTTGGACGAAGAGCAACCTGAAGGAAATCCAGAGCTGTCATTTCATCCAGAAAAAAAATGGTTTGGTTTGTTTGGTGGGCCGGTGGAATCATCGGTCCATATTTCCTCAAAAATAATACCGGTGAGAACGTAACCGTCAATGGCGACCGTTATCGCGCTATGATAACCGACTATTTAATGCCTGCTCGTAATCTCGGCGACATTTTATTTCAACAAGACGTGATTTCGGCGCCACTTTCCACACATCGTATCAATCAATGGATTTATTGAGAGAATACATCGGTGAGCAAATAATTTTACGTTTTGGGCCGGTCGTTTGGCCACTAAGATCGTGTGATATCACAAAATTAGCCTTTTTTCTGTGAGAATGTGTAAAGTCTAAAGTCTGTTCCGACAATTCCGCTTCGATTCAAGCCTTGGAGCAAAACATCAAGTGTTTCATTCGCCAGTTACCAGTCCAAATGCTCGAGCGAGTCATCGAAAATTGGAGTCAACGGATGGACCATCTGAGAGGTTACAGCGGCCAACATTTAAAAAAGATAATCTTTGAAAAAAAAAGCCAAAGAATGTTCTTTTGAATGATTACACATTCCCCATTAAATATATGTATAGTTTCTGTGTTTTTTCTTTAAAAAGAAGGAACCTCGAAATAGATCAACCCTTATACAAGTAGTATATAGAAATAATACAATATTGAATACTTTTTAACAATATCAATATCTATTTTCTCACAACTTCCATAGAAAAATTTTCAAATTCAACAAATAATTCAAGTACTGAATTGAAAAAAATCCATACCCCGAAATTCCTGAAAAATATCGTTTAATGAAGGTTAAAAATTTAAATTTATATCTTGTTTATATCTAAAGATTAAAATCTCAATATACATACAAGTATATCCGCTTTTGAAAGTTGAAGTTTCAACGAAAGTAAAAACTAAGACCCTTTCAAGCTAAGGCGAAACCTTGACGAGGAGAGCTTACTAGCATAACCAACTGAAACTTAGACTCGTCATGACATATTGTCTAAACGAACTGAAATATTCAGGCTCAAACCGCGTGAAATTAGAAAAGCCTTCATTAGAAACCGATTGTCTGTGGCTCCAGAATGCAGATGTTAACTAGAAGAGTCTTTGATTTCCACAGAACGACATCACAATCGATATTTTGAAAACCTTAGGCGTAATTAACCCTTTAACAAAACTTTAAGGAGTCAATTAAAAAATTAATGAAAGACTTATGCCATCGAACAAACCAATGTATTAATCACCCTGTATGTCTAGACAGTTAAGCTAGAAATGGTAGTAGCCAACCGCTTTGGTGCGAGCACACGTAAGTGAGAATCTCGCAAAATCGTAAACCACTTTTTGTTTGCATGAGAACTTTTGGGTTGGTGGCGTTGAAGCGCGTTTCCGGTGTTACGCTGATTTGTTAACTGGTAGTTGCTAGTTGAATAATAGGCTTAGGTGCCGCCGTAGTCCCTTGTGCAGCGCTTTGTTTGTAGTCTTTAAGTACTTTGTGGGTATTTTTTGGCGCTTTTTCGAATTTTGCACACAAAATTAGCGGCCCAGCCAAACACTGCCGTTACAAACGCTGCCTCTGCGGCGCTGTTGTGGCTATAATGGTTTCGTGGTGAGGCGCTCAAAAAAGCTGCTCGAATTTGTAATAATGTTATACACATTTACTTGCATACGTGTATGTATGTTTATATATACTATGTATTATATTGTGCGATTTCAGTTTTTTTTGTATTGTTTGGTATGCCGAGGACGCAACACCACGTAACGCACATCAGTTACACCGCAACAATTTTTATGACAACGCAACTTTTTTATATTATTTCTACCTCGATAACAACAAAAAATGTGGCTGTTGCCAGTGTTATTATTAGCATTCTTGTTGTTGTAGGCATGTCGTGATAATATCTTTGTTGCTGCTGAATTAATTCGCCACTGACATCGGCGACACATACCAGCATGACAATTTGCCATTGTCGGCGCTGTCACTGCTGGTGCTGGTGAAGCGAGCTTTTGTTGCCATGTTTATGTTTGCTAATGCGACTGGTGGCAAGCCAGCATGTCCATGGGTTGTGCTGCGCGCGGCTCGTATTTTCACGTCAATTAAGGTGTAATTTTTAGCAACGCACAGCTACTTTTCAGCCTTCCGCTTGTGTTCCGCCGTTCGCTGTTACTCGGTCTCGATTTACGGCAGCGATACTTTCGATTCGACAACCAGAAAGGAAAGCGAAAGCCCAGCCTACCGCCAAAATGTGCATCTGCTGAGTTGCTATTTACTAGCATTATGTCGTCATTACTTTTATTGTCACCTTTTTTTCCTAATATTTTGCGATAACACAGATGCCGATATCCCTACAACAGTGTATACCCGTGTCGTTCGTTCCCCTATCGCGCCCGCATCACCTTCCTGCTACTCTTTTACAGTTACATTCCTTGTCGTAAGCCTATTTCCTTTGCTGTCTTTTGGCTAACGTCAACACGCCCAACTACTAATTCGATATTCGCTAATGAGCAACCACAAAAGTGTCAGACATAACCGCCAATAAATTGACACAATTTATTCGGGACATTTGCATTTTGTGCCTTTCGCGGCTCATAAACGCTTTAAATTTCATTTTTGTGCTCCCTCTTAACTCAGTGTTTGCCCTAATTGTGCTAATGAAGGAGCATACATAAGGCCTATGTGATTGTATCTCCAATCGTAGCTTAGGTCAAAAAGTAATGCACATAAAGTAATACATATCACAGGTGCCAGCGCAGCGTATCCATTTGTGTGAGCGTATTTGTCCTCATTGTGTCAGAATTTATGTTGGGTATATTCTCTTTTCGCACAGCCTTGACATTATCCAGCTTTCGACGAACCTACATATATTACAATTTGTAAATGTCTTATTACGAGCACATGTTTTATTTGAACCTTTGTCACGATTCCGGTGGATATATGTACGAATATAACCTAATTTTCTGCCTTTTCCTATTCTCGATAAAATCGCTTTACAAAACAACGAGAGTCCGATTTTAACGCCACCTACAGAAAATTTTAAGTGCTGCTGGCTTTTCGTCGGTTTCGTTGTTCATTTTCGTTTTTAATCGAAACCAGGTTCTTCTCCACCTGATCTTTCCAATGTAGTGGAGGTCTCCTTTTTCCTCTGCTTCCCCTGTGGGGTACTGCGTCAAATACTCTCAGAGCTGGAGTGTTTTCGTCCATTCGAACCACATGACCCAGCCAACGTAGCCGCCGTCTTTTAATGCGCTGAACTATGTCAATCTCGTCGTATATCTCATACAGCTCATCGTTCCATCGAATGCAATATTCGCCGTGGCCAATGCGCAGGAGACCATAAATCTTCCGCAGAACTTTTCTCTCGAAAACTCGTAAAGTTAACTCATGAGATGTTGCCATTCCGAAATTTAATGTTGGCTCTTTGTTCGAAGCTCATTTTCGCACCAATAACACAAACATACTGACACTTGAAACGCAATAACTTTACTTCCAATCAAATTCCATAAATGTCATGAATTCTCACAGGACAATCGATAAAGATAGAAGATTCTAACTCACCAGTCGACATATAGATGGCGCCACCAGGGGCGCTAGATTCAAAAAGTCCTGTTTACTTTGGAACACAACTTGTATAGCAGGACGAGAATAATGAGTGACTAACAGTTGTTCGTCGAAAGAGAACTTTACTTTTCAATTGCTTACTTAGTCCAAAGTAGAACCTGTTGGCAAGTGATCCTTACAGATATTTTGGAATTACTCAGTTTCAGTTTTCACAACCGTATTCGTTTTGCAAGTATACGAAATTCAGACATCGCGGGATGAAGGCAGCTCCCTTTCGTGCTGTCAAATCTCGACAAAGAGGTGGTGTGTGTCAATCCTGTTTTCACCGGTCTTTTCCAAGATTTGGCGCATGGTGAATATGTGGTCGGTTATTGATTTTCCAGGTCTAAAGCCACACTTATATGGTTCAATCAGTTTGATAACAGTGGACTTTAATCTTTCACGCAACATGCTCGAACTTAAACGCGATGTTGGGGAGGCTTATACCATGCATGCTCCATATCAGTTCTTCGCCCCGTATTTGAATAGCTCGGCCGGTAATCCATTGGTCCCCGCTGCTTTGTTGTTCTTCAGACGTGTAACTTCTTCCTGGTCGGGCAATGGAACGTCTGCTTCGATTGAGGAATCAGGTTCGCCTACTCCTGCCGTTAGTCCAAAGGATTATTTATACAGTCATATAAATGAAGTTATTTGCAAAAAGATACGTATATGAGAAAATAATATGGAGCTGTAACAAAAAAGTTGGAGATGATTGAAAAAAAAAAATATAATATATTGTTAATTAGGGTACACCGACACAAACAAAAATAATCAAAAATTTCCGTGACACGAATAATGTTTACAAATGTGATCAATGAAAATCGGCTTCAAAAATTTATACTTTAAGACTGCATTTATTCAGTTGCAAGCGACTTAGTGATCTGTACCAGAATTTTATTCATTTAAGTATGTTGCAATGTGAGCTATCATTTTGAATTTACGACCTTTCCGCTCAACATGATATCAGCAGTACGTCGGCCATCGGATCGAAAATACAAACCAAGTCGAAAGTTCGATTTCGGCACATAATTAGGCACTTTTAGTTGACTAACATCAAGTTCCGTGATTTTGAAGTTGAAATGCTAAGAAACATACGAGTAGATGGTGAAAATATAATTGAAAGAGAAAAATTGAGGCACCAAGCCAACTCACCGCCTTCACTGGACACATAGGTTTTTCATTAATGGCATCATATACAAGATTCATGATATCATTAACTATGTAAATGCTGTGCTTCTTAACTGAAAAAAATTCGCAGCAATTAAGATCCGATTTGAAGATATTATAGTAATTCTTAGTCGGACCTAAAACGTCGAATACAGCATTCGTGTCGAACCGTTCAACAGGTTGAAGAAGCGACAGCGTAAATGTAATTAAGTTGCTGCCGTTGCGCCGAGTGATATAGCATTGAAAGTATTCAATAACTGTTGGTGCGGTACTCGTGCATTTGATAGCGCTAACTTTAAGGTATGAGTCTCCAGTTGGTTCGGTTTTACTTCCAAAACGCGGCGACTTGGAGCGTTGAGCGCGGCAAGTTTGAACGATCAAGAGCAACAAAATTAAGGCGGAGGCCTTGGACTTGATGGACATTGTGCTTCGTTGTAAAATTTTCAGTTGGATAGCTCTTCGTTTAAAATATTTTTTTTTTGTGTATTTTCAAGGCACCAAAGCAATAAATGCACGCACTGCTTAATACTAAATGGGCTCAACGGATTTTTGAATAAACAAGCTTATAATAAGTACTTCTGAATGGTATCGAATACAAAATAATTATCAGATTTTTGATAAAGCTTATTATAATTCATCAAATTATATTATTAATATATAGTATATGGACGGAAGTGGTGAAAATCAATGGGTGCGTGACTGGTATGCGACGAGCCGTATCTCAAAGTCACGAGCAGCGGCAGGTAATACATTTTTGGACTCAACATCCCTTTATTCTCCGTGTCATAAATTTTTCTCTTATAATAATACATAAAAAACGAAACTTATCCAGCTTAAGGGCTTGTTATCACTTGAGAATTTCAAAAAATCTGTTGTAGTGCACATAAATATGAAACTATTGCCCTAAAATTTTATGTTAATATGACAAATTGCTTCAGAAATATGAGACTATTGTCCAACAATTTTAAGTTGATCCGAAAAATTGTTTCGCATTTAAGAAAAAAAAGTAACTTTGTTAAATCGGTATTTATTGAAAAATCGTTTACAGAGTCAGTGATGAAAATTCCTCCGAAACGTCTGGAGTGATCGTTTTGATATTTTCACACAATCACCTTATATACGTATGTATATATTTGTCAAATAATGATAGAAGGTGGATGTAGTCATGTGTAGAAGTTCACGCAAGTGAGTAAAGTTCTCCGATCGCCATTCACATGGGTGTGGCAAGAAACGATTCTTTTACATATGGCTCAATCAGCCCACGACTTCCCGTCTTGGACCAAGTATCGTCAGGGTGGTAGCCAAAAAACATCCGTTTAAAGGTGAGACTAACCACTAAACTGAGAAGCCGAGACCACCCATCCACAGGGTTGTGCGTTAAGTTTGAGACCCACCATGTGAAAAACACTACCAATGAAACAGCACAAACAGTCGCGAAAGAGAAACCCTCTTTTGATGGCGACCAAATGCATTAAGGGTTACAATTTAAGGGCATGCACCTGGATTTTCCGATCTCTGCCGCTGCCGCTGCCCGGCTGGTTGATGTCCTACTTACAGTAAAGTCTGACATCCCCACCGTCCAAGAAATGCAATGGCGGGACCTGAGGTAAGTAGGTGCTTGTGGAATTCACTACAAAGGTCATATAAATGAGCGCAAATTCGGTGTGGGATTCGTGGTGGAAGAGAGACTTTGTCGCCGAGTACTGGCATTTAGCCCAGTGGATGAACGTTTAGCTACAACCCGCATCAAACCGAAGTCCTTCAACATATCTCTGATTTGCGCCACGCCCCGGCGGAAGAGCCACGTGCTTGACCAGTTTAATGCCAGGGTGGTCAAAGAAGATATCTTTGGCACAACGGTCGGAAAATTCAGCTTCCATAATGAAAGATACTCAAATGGTAAAAACTGTGAGACGACATTTCAAGCTCGTTACGTACAGCTGCAAACGAAATCATTGGTTTTCGGAAAAGGCAAAAGAACAGCTAGTACGATGAGATGTACCGTAACGCACTGGAGATAAAACAGACTGCTTACCTCGCAACGTTACAATCGACCACAACATGTACGAGATGGCATAGATACCGAAGAGACGAAGTTGCTGACAGAAAAGAGAGAGGCCGAAACGTGTGAGTACGAAGAGCTTGATAAGCTAGCCGACAGGAATTCTACGAAAAGATGCGGTGACTAACAGAAGGTTTCAAGACAGGAGTATACTTTAGTAGAATCCCCAGAGGTGATATAATGACCGATGCCCAAAGCATACTATAATTATGGTGGGAAAACTTCTCCAGCCTGCTGAATGAGAGTGAAAGCATAACAACAGGAAGAAGTTCGAATAGCATTTGCCCATCTGAAGGACAGCATAACAGCGGCGGCCGTAGAATTGCAGTCCGAGCTTAATACGGCAGCTAAGAACTAATAAGCTTTTTTGTAGAATATAGTCGGACGAAAGCATGCCCGACGATTGAAATTTAAGTGTGCCCTGTCTAATCCAGAAAAAAAAGAGGCCCCACAATCTGCACCAACTACCGTGGAATAAGCGTTTGCTGTATGGCATGTAGCGCCGTCCTGCTAGAACCAAATGTTGTCCAAGTCTTCCTCTTCAATTTGCTTGAAGAAAAATTCGATTAACATTGCGCGATATCGCTCACCATTGATGGTTACGGCGGTTCCTTCTTCATTTTCGAAGAAAAATGGGCCGATGATTCCACCAGACCAAAATCCGCACCATACAGTGATTCGTGCTGGGTGCATTGGCTTCTCGACGATTACGTGCGGGTTTTCTGTGCCCCAAATGCGACAATTCTGCTTGTTAACGTAACCATCGAGGTGGAAATGAGCCTCGTTCGAAAAGATGATTTTTCGGTAAAATTGACCATCCTTGGTCAAACGATCTTCTGCCCAATCTGCGAACTGTAGAATAGTGAATAGCGACCCATTTCGTAAATTTTAGACTTTTTACTGAATATCTGTCACTTTCCGAATGGTATTTGACGTTTCCAATGTCGAAATATAGATAATTCAAATTTAAAACGTCAGATGGCCCACCCGTTATTTATTATTTTAATTACAGTGACTTATACAACATTTTAGAATGTTAACAGTTTAGAAATACATTAAACTGAGTTCAACACCTTCCCCAAAACCACGACACGAGCAGCTCGTCGTCCCGATGTGCTCAAATAAAGGCCACTGCGAAATTTGGCCTTCGGAATATAAGCAGGCAAAAATGTTTCAGGTACGTTGAAATCGGTAATAGTGTAATTAAAATGCTAAAAAGAGGGTTATAAACAAATTAACTTATAGAATTGTAAATTTAACAGTGTTAAGTCTTACGCACCGCTTTCAAAGGACAAGTGGGTCGCTCATTGACTGTAGCGAACATTACATTTAGAAAAGTATCAAATATCTTCAAGCCATGTTTCCCAGTGGACAAAATGGCACAACAATCAACTGTTTTGTTGAAAACATTCACGAGTCGGCCATTCGCCTGATAAATATCGAGCACAACATCCGCTTTCAACTTGCTGATAGGTTTTCGTAGCACCAGCGAACCCGAACTGTATGAACGATTATTGCGCCAGGTGAGCTGGCATTCGAAGAATTCGATAACATTTGGTACTGTGTGCTCGCATTTTAAGTTTGTGGCATTAATGCGAAAAGAACGCGCAACATTCGTATCAGTTTTCGCTTCTTTTTTGACGCGAAGAGCTCCGACATTGAAGCTAAAAAGCTTATTTGCGAGCAGTCCTACTAAAATATAATATAAGACTTGTTTACGTTTGGCGTCGCTAAAGAACATTCTTCTTTTTCGGCTAATTCAACAGACGAACTTAGTAGTACTGAACGCGATGTGTTAGTTTTGTCTGCCCCATTAGTTTTTAATAGTTTTAAATTCGTGTCTAAAATAATTATCTAAAAAATATGTTGAACTAATAATATCATTAACTAATGGTGCTTTGTTTTCACTGATATGTCTGGATGATTAAAAGGTAAATATTTTGAAATATATATGAGCCCATCGACAAGTAAACCATGCGTGGTGAAGATAAGTTAAGCTAGGCTTTATCATAATTTGTCAGACCTTATAAACATATTAAGTCTTTTGAAACTATTTATAATGTCAACAACAGCAACATGGCTGGCCGGAAACGTACGAGGTAAAGTTAGAGCAACGAAGCTACAATACCCTTCAAAAATACAAAAAAATCCTTAAAAGAACTTTAAAAGGTACCTTTGTATCGCAGCTAAACAGAGTTTTTATGGAAAGTATTTGGACTGATTTTATTCCGCTGCGACTATACTTCGGAGGGTGCGCGGACCCACTTCCTAGGTAACGAACGAGCGGCTGGTCAGTTGTCTCCGAACAGGACAAACATTTTCGCGCGATGTGTTTCTGTGAGTGATGCAAGCCGAAAATGCAGCGTTCGTTAGAGCAGAGCTACACAAATAAATTCTGTGTGAAACTCGGTAAACCTACGACGGAGAAGTCTGGTATGATCAAGCAGGTTTACCCAGATGTTGCTTTAGCAAGAAGTGGTGTGTTTCATTGGCACTAGACCTTTTTGGAGGGACAAGAAAAGCTCGCTGATGAATGAGCAAATACAAAATGAAAATGATGCTCATTGTCTTTTTTGACACCTAAGGCAGCGTTCACCATGAATTTGTTCCTCCTGGACAAACCGTCAACACCAAGTTTTATGTGGAAGTCCTCAAGAGACTCAAACGAAGGGTCAATCGGGTCCAAAAAGACATCGCAGCCGATTAAAAGTTGCACCACAATAACGTTCCGGCTCACATCGCCTTTCTTGTGGACAGCACCTAACCAAGGCTGGCATCCCAACACTTCTGCAGCCGGCCTATCGCCTAGATGTTACACTCCTTGACTTTTTTTGTTTCCTTGCCTGAAAAGGCAAATGAGAAGCAAGCATTTTGAGACGACAGAGGGGATCCAAGCAGCATGCACCTCGGCTCTTAAGACTATTCCGGAGAATACCTTCCGTGACGCCTTTAATGCTTACAAATCGCGTTGGCAGCACTGCATCGACGCCGAAGGAGCCTATTTTGAAAGTTTTTAATTGTAATGATTGGTTCAATATTTATATCCTGAACAGAGTATATTAAGTTTGTCACGAAGTTTGTAACACCCAGAAGGAAGGGCAGAGACCCTATAAAGTATAAATATAAATGATCAGTATGTTGAGCTGAGTCGTCTGTGCGTCCGTCTATCTGTATATATACGAACTAGTCCCTCAGTTTTTAAGATATCGTTTTGAAATTTTGTAAACGTCATTTTCTCTTCAAGAAGCTGCTCATTTGTCGGAACTGCCGATATCGGACCACTATAACATATAGCTGCCATACAAACTGAACGATCGGAATCAAGTTCTTGTATGGAAAAGTTTCACATTTGACAATGTATCTGCACACAAGTTGGCACATATTATTTTCTATGATAATAATGTGAGATAAGAAAAAATTGTTCAGATCGAATTACTATAGCTATAGCTGCCATACAAACTGGACACATAGTTAAAGTTTTTTCTTGTTTGATTTTAAAACGTCTCAGTCCTATTACTTTCCGGAAAAACCCTGTATAATTCTATCTGAATAATTTCTTTGACGATTGCAACGTTGCTTTGGACAATAGCCCACGACAAATTCGGTGAAGATATCTCGACAAATGAAGAAGCTTTCCATATAATCACTATATTTCGGTTGTTCAGTTTGCATGGCAGCTTTATGTTAGAGTGATCCTATTCCTACCGACAAATATACAACTTCGTGATGAGAAAAAAACAGGTGCAAAATTTCAGATTGAAATCTCAAAAACTGAGGGACTAATTGGCACATTATATATGTATACAGTCGGACGAACAGATAAATTAACATGGCTAAATCTACTCAGCCCCGAGATAAGCCACACGCACAAATCGAAGAACCGCCTTTGTGGCGCCATCTTTCAATTATAAATCAGAAAGTCCAAGGTTCAAACATGCAAAAATGTCTCGCATTAGGCGACAACGAAGCCTAGTTGGAACCCAAAAGTATTGTATTATTTATCATACGAAACTTTTATATTATTCATTAAAAATCCCAACGTAACACGGGCAAACATTTTTCCCACCAAAGTTTTAAGTAGTACTTGTGGCCTGACTTGACTTGTTTTTAGATAATTCGTCAGAAATCTTAAGGGTATAGTTCACACTTGTAAGAAATATTACCACTAGAGGCCGCTGAAGCTTTTAAAGTTTTGATCTAACAATGAATTTAGTCGCTGATATGACGATCGGTACGTTCAAATTTCCGCTGGATAAGTCGAGTAACTAGAGTCACTAGATAAGTGCAGATTCTTAGCTGAAGCTTTTATAGTCCCGGAAAGATGGTCACAAGCTTCTGAGGCTTCGATTTAATTAATAAAGACAATCAGAAGATTTCAAAATGTGATCGTGATATGTGCTTTGGAAACTTTACGGACAACGAAAAGATCAAATATTCAGGAAATAATGACAAGACGAATTCTTTATGACCTCAGAAAGTTTTGTTATCACCTAAAAGAATGTTAGTTACGACGGAATTTTAAACTAACACAAGGTCTGCTGCGAACATCGACACGCTAGGACACACACGGCTTAGCCTACCGCAGGACCGCTGGCAAGTAGAATGGAACTGCTCATGAACCCAACGCAGTCATTGCTTTTATAGGTGGAAAGTACTTATTTAGGTGCAGAAGACAGCAGGCTTAAGAGAAAAAAGATGAAATAGAAAAACACATCCGTTGCCTTGTGGAGGCGAGGAAGCAAACACTTGGTATCTGACAAAGTTCGGTAGACAAAGGAAACGCAAGGTAGATGGACTAAACTAAGCAAAGATATAGAGATAGATAGATTACTGTAGAAAGCATGATGAGTAGTTCGTCCACTTAATACAAATGCTCTCCCGTCATTGGTATTTTTCAAAAAATAAATGTAAAACGTGGGAAAGGGGAATGTGCTGTATGTAATTATGGAGACAAATCACTAGACGACGCAAATCACGACTTGTTTTAAGTGGAAAGAAGCACGGAGAATATAAGAAAATAAGCTTTGTCAACTCGATACGGAAATATAGTAGAAAAAATATAGTCAGCGACAAAAACTGATAGCGAATTTTTTCGTATATGGAATATGCATAAGGAACTAAGAAAACATGAACGCAGGCCCTTCGGCCCAGGAAAACCCGAATCAATGACAGATGAGCCAAATAGTTTAATGCTCCCTACAACATCGTAAATATTCCTCGACCGAAGGAGAGTAAAAATTGACCTGCAATAGAAACGTCTAGGAAGCCTTGCCCTAAAGTGATGCGAAAGCGGTCCGGGAGCAGGAAACAAATATGGGAGTGTTTTAGCGGCTCCTTATATGATGCGGAAGCATTTAAAATGAAAAAGAAGCAAGTCCCAGGAATATAATACTTTTGAGATTAATAAGTAAAAAAAAAGCAATTTGCAAGTTGTGTTCCGCAAAATATACGAATACATATACAGAAAGTGCTTTCAAATCACAAAATAACGAAACTGGAAACCTGCAAACTTTCAAACTAGCAAACTGCTAAATTCTCTAAAGCTGCCACTTAAGCAAACAACTTAATTTAGTTGCTGCACAACAACAACAATAAGAACTCATTACGCAGTGAATATTTTTGACACTGCCAAAAGCTGGTCTTTCAAATGCAACCTTGCAAAAGTGCGATAAGTTCAAAAATTCGCCAGATAAAAAAAAACTCGCACTCGTGACACTCGCGCTGCTTTTACTTTGTCTCAGCTAACTGGTGGTGCTTTGCTCTGTCAACATCCTTGCTGTTTTCACTAATTTTCCACTTCTCCACTTTAAGCAGCTGAGTATTTTTGGAAAGTGCATAATTCTCAAATGAACAAAGTAAACAGAAATGAATGCCGTGGCGTTAGATCGCAGACACACAGCGAATACAGTGCTTTGCCAGCGCCACGTTTCCGTCGTTGCGCTCCCCTTTTCATTCCACATCCAAGCAGTTGGCAACACCACAAACCACCTCTGCACCCGCTCTCACCTATTCGAGAGCATTTTTTCGCTTTTCTTCTTCTCATTTTGTATAAATTTCACTTAGTCGCTTTTTAGGTGCCGCCGCGTTTGCTATCTCATCAGCGTCATATTGCTTGACACCCCGTAATTTCGGTCTAATTTGTTGTTGTGGCATTACGCTGCGCTGGCATGAAATGATAGCAGCAGGGCCGAGCTTGAGGGTAAGTGTGAAAAACTAAATTTGAAAGTGGCAAAATTACTGCGAAATCGCAAGAAAACACTGGCTGCCCTTCACTGACGCCAACCGGCACTCTTGTACTTACCGCCTCCAGCGCACACCCCAACTGCACGAGCGGCCGGTCGAGTTCACTGGATTGTGTGTATATGTGTGTGTGTGTTTATTTGTCGTTTCTTTGCATGATAATGTGCAAATCACTTCATTGTCACAGTTTGTTGCCAGTGCTAGTGATTGTGTATATTTAATAGGCTTAACGGATGAGCCGCACCCAAGCTGCATGGCGTGCGCTCGTTGCTTTTCACTCCCGCTCGTCATTCTCACGTAGCGTAAATCACCATCTACAATTGAAGTGTGCTACTATTCTGGCTGTTGCAAGCATTGGTTTCTTGCCGTTTATACCCAACGCAGAATTATGAAGAATTACAAAGCTATGTGCCACTAGTGGTTCCCAAACACAATATGGCTTTTAAGGCACCATTTCGAAAGAAAATTTGAAAATTGCACTGAAACTCATGGAACTTATTGTATCTCCATTTCTCTTTAGTTAAAGATCTTGAACCAGATGGAAAGACGATCATCCACAGCCTTACTAACGCAACTTCGACGTTAAACGGCAAGGATTCTCCAATAAAAAGTTCAACTTCACACTTAAAATGATGTCTTTCCTTCTGCCAATAACAGCAGAAAGGAACCGCTCCTGTCCATCCTTGTCAATCCGATTTCATTTCAACCAGTGGCATATCGGGACTACACTGAATGCCATCCTCGAGTGCGGTTCGGTTTAGTGCCCTTCAGGAACTACTGATTTAGCAGTTAGCTTGCTGTTATTAAATATCTTCCATTAAGATGGTTAGTTAGTGCTTATAATTGGGCGATGAGTATTATGCAATGGTTCGTGAAACAATCCGTTGATCTTCTTCTTCTTTAATGGCGTAGACACCGCGAAAGGCTGTTGTGACCTTTTCGTTGAGGGTGTTTTTTACGTGGCGGATCTCAAACCTAGCGCACATTCCTTTGATCACATGTTCAATTCAAAGAACGTATGTATCCTGTTGTCTTCTTGAGCTTGGTGAGTCGCAAATGCTGCTGGCTCGAGCTCGTCTGCAAGCGGTTCTTCACCCTCATATTGGTTCTTCATTCTTTAAGGCAGATATTTTAACAGGTCACTGTCCTGTCGGAATCCAAAGGAACAGGTGAAAATCTTATCGGATGCCAGTTGTAGAATTTGCTTTGAAAAATACAACTTAGATTCATTTCGACACTTCCACCTTAATTGTATCTTCTCTGCGAGAGTAAGTATGAAACACCTTGGATCTCAAACCATTAAGGAGAACTTTAGACACACGTGATCCAACCACAGAAGTTTTACAAAAGACTAGCGTGGTTCCTATTCTGAGGATCAGCCATAAAATCTAGCTTAACCTAACCTTAAAATCATCTAACACGAAATACCATGAAAGTTCGTCGTTATGACTATAAAATAACATAAATATGTACAACTATGAAACTCAAAAGCGACAGACGTATGCTCAACAATTTTTTCTTCCTTCTGATGGTATTTCGTTGTTGTTGTTTTTGTTGTAGAGACAGAATTCTACCGAGCTGACAGTCCTTTGCCGGATAAAAATCCGGATCTGTTCCGGTTATGTAGACCCGACTGTTATGGGAGCGGATTTGGAGTTCGTCTGCCTGTTCGGTTAGTTGTTCCGATCAGCTCGCACTTCATATAATATAGAACTAATAATCCGCGAATCTTTAAACCTGAAGCTTCCAACATTGCGTTCAACCCGTAACCGAATACACCGCACTTGTTTGCGACAATTCTTTTCGCAAACCTTCTGCTTATTTGTGATTTGCGTATTTGCTTGTACCGTTGACTGATTCGCTGATGCCTTTTGTCGGCATTTCACGGTGTCTTTAACATGAATTCCATTTTATTCTGTTTCACACAATCAAACCATTCTGCCAATAGACTATCGCCCAAAAGCATTGCAGTTCTCGCGCCGTACAACCTGTGTTGCCACATTCACACAAATTGACGAAAATGAAATAAAACATTAATACAGTAGTTGAAAATCAGTCAAACGACTTAGCTCATTTTTGTGTGAAATGTTCGTCACTGATTTTATACAAAAATGATTTTAGTTCTCTACAGTTGAGCCCACCTTCACAGGCGGCCATAAATGAATTTGGAATTGACTTTTCTCACCCGAAATGAAATTATCTAAAATAGTTAAATTGCAGCTGCGGATTAACTTTAATTACAATTATTCGTAAGTAAGTAATTCGGTCTGTAATTTGATGAGCTCACGATGAGCACGAAGGCTATGTAGAGTTGTCGAATTATTAACAATGTGGAACTTAATTACTTGTTACAGTTCAGTGATCTTGTGATGGCAAGCTATTTAGTTCAATTGACGTCAATATGGTGGAAGACAAATGTTGGCAACTTCAAGATAATTGATAATAGTAATGCTTACTCAAGGCTTAATAGATGAGTCTCTTTGTTTTAAATCACAAGTAATCAGAATTGGTGAGACCAAGTATGTGAGTTGACAAACGGAAAATAGCTGCTGTTTTTAATCATTTTCTCATTAGAGAAGGCCTCATAAATATGAATTAAATCTGGGCTGGCCCGTCCGTATGACAACAAACTGATTGGACCTTATCAGACAGATTATCTCTCGACGATATAGCGCTGAAAAATCTTAAATCGACCAGATTTTCACAATATGCCAAATCTTGGGAAACACCCGTGAAAGGAAGAACGACACACACCACCTGTTAGTCGATTTTAAAGCCGCCTATCACAGCACAAAAAGGAATTGTTGTGTAAGTTGAAGTTCAGCAGCACCAGAAGCTCGGACAGGATCGAGAATAACCACTCCGAGCTGTTCGATAACAAACGAGATTTTAGACAAGGAGACTCCAATCGTGTGCCTTCTTCAATTTATTGCTGGAAAGATAATACGAGCTGCAGAGCTATATAGAGAAGCAACAACCGCGCAGTTAGTTCTGCTTTCGTTAGACTGTATAAGGAAGCACAGCAAATGAGTCTGGTTGTGAAGAGATACTACTTCGGACTGAGTAGGCAATTGAGAAATACAGTTCTCTCTCGATGAACAAAGACCAAACTCTTCGAGTCTACATCATCCTCTTCCTGCTATATGGTATATGGTGTCCAAAGTGTAATGTAGATGACAACATCTGATGAGTTGGCGTTACGAGTTTACGAGCGAAAGGATCTGCGGAAGATGTATGGTCCGATGGAATTAAATACGAGTATGTGATCAATAAATCAAATTGTTAAAGTGGTAGACGTAGAAGATATTGTTTGAATTACATTAGTAGAAAAATTCCGAAGCTTGGTATGGAAAAGACCAACTTTGGAATATTTGTTGATCCGCAAGCACGGCGTTTTAGATTTTATCAAGATTATGGCTGTTCCGGAAGTTAAAGCTTTTAATTTTTAATTTTTAGAATCTAAGAGCAAGATTGAGTTTTAAGTTAGACTATAGCTGCAATTATCTGGAACAATGTTTGGATGATTTAGGAATTTATAGTGAGACACAGAAAGGAAGCAGTTCCATTAAGATCTAAAACCACTGTAGACCAGCGTTAACTGCCAGAGCTACATCTTTAAGGTTGGTAACAAAACTTCGACTAAAAAAAAATGAATTTCTAATGTAAAAAAAAAAGAATTTATGGATCTGAAATTGAATGGCTTCACCTTCAATTGAACTCAGAAAAACCATAAAAATATATAATATACATATGTTAAAGCTCTGGAATATGACTGAACTAATCGAGGTAGACATAGATATATGAATATGTATAATTGATCAAGATGACGAGGCGAGTTGAAATCGGGTGACTGTCTGCCCGTCTGTCCGTTCGTCTGTCTGAACGTGCAAGCTGTAACTTGGGCAAAATTTGAAATATCTTAAGCTTAGCATGCGCACTACTTGTTAAAAATAAATGTCGAGAAAGTAGGTGGGCATGATCGGACCACTACAGCGTCTTAAAACGCCATTAACCGAAAAGTAATAAGGTGCCATAACTAAACACTTTACTAAGATACAGCCACAGGGGATCGCTGCAACAAGGGGCACTTGCGTGCAAAAAAAAAAAAAATTTGAAAAAATGAGCATGGCCCCGCCCTCTAACAAGTTTAATGTACTTGTATATATCTCTTAAACCACTTAATCAAAAACAACAAATCGCCTAGCGCAAACACTATAATATATTTACTATACCTCCTCGTGGTAATAGTTATTTCTTGATAATGGCCAGCAATTTATTATGCTAAGAAATCGTTTTGTGTACAAACTAATAAAATGGTTTCATAAAATATAAAACGATCGTAAATTGCCAAGTTACTTTATTGTCAACATTATGCATACAAGCACATGAAAGTGTAGTAAATTTACCGCCTAATCAGTTCATTAACTTTCGAGAAAACACAATAAGCCCAGAGAATGAAGATTTGAGAGGCAACACTAAAACATGAACAGACAAAGGAGATGAGCAGCACAGAGTTAGGTAATTGTAATTGAGAAATTGTATGGTTTATTAATACGAGGGTGGTTCAATAAATATATAGTTTCATCGCCATATAAATCGACTTCTCGATTGGTAATTCGATTTTTGCTTTTAGAAATGAAATCGCGGAAAAAAGCAAAGGATTCTGTATATAGTAATTATTTTCCTTCGATGGCGACTGTCAAAAATGGTTTAACTAGTTTCAGCGAAATCGCAAATCAGTTTTTTGATAGCTCCCAAACCGCGCACCGCGTGGGTCATAGCTGCTTTAAAAAATAAGTAAAAGAACCAATGTCGGCACAATGTGTGACAGTTTGTTCAAACCGAACAATAAAAGCTCAACCGTGAGAGCACTTCTCAGCAATATACGTCAAAGATAAATATTGCCTAATACATACATGCGAATGACGTGTTCATAGCCGCTTCGGAAGCCTACTTTTTAGACGTCTAGAAATTATATTTTTCAGAGAGGTGAAAGAAGGTGAATCATCGTTGAGTCAAGTGTACCTAAGAGACTACAGAAATATATACATCGTTAGTTTTCGAAAATTTTCGCTTTTTGTAGGCTATATTATTATCGGGCCGTCCACATAATAATAATGTTTCAACATTAGACTTAGGTCGAACTTTTCAATGAATGGAAATATATGTAGAGATAATGCTTAAAATATCGTAAAATGTTTATCTTGCTTTCAGGAACTGACACAAAAATTTTGCAAAGAAAATTTTTATTGCACTTTTGGAATATTTTGACCCCATATAGCTCATATACTCGTATAGCAGGTCATTTTGTCATATTCCTTAATAAACTAGTTACATATAATATACTCGTATAAGAAATAAAAACTGACTTACCGCTAAAGTGGCTATTGTATTGTGTTTCTAATGAAAAAATTAGAACGTTGCAGCTCTTGAACAAGCAGCATTTAAAGTGTTCTTCACATATGACCTCAACAAGCGCAACGCTCACGGCTTATAGCACACATAATTAATATGTCAATAGCTGTCAAGGGGTATTAACAATGTCAGGCTAGACTTTCATGATGATGGACAAGTGTTTTAAGTCAATGGTGAAGGCCAACATACATACTTACATACAAATATATTGAAAGCAAAATATATAAATCTACTTATAAAGATAAGTGCGGTGCAAATGAAGAACGCACCAGTTGTCTTTTTGAAGAAAAGGTAACGGTAGTTCATTCACAGGACTTCCTTATGCTACTAAAAATCAATTTCAGATATTCCTGCATATGGTACTCTATTTATTCCAAAGAGGTTGAAACGTGGCTAAGAACCGTAAAAATAATCAATAGGATGGAGTAATGGATAAACATTTTCTCACTAAAATATAAGTTAAAGAAAGAGAGTAACGGTGTGATATCCTGGTAGCCAATTGACCGACCCAAAACGTGAAATTATCTAGTCAACGAAGTGTTCTCTCAATAAATCCATCGATTGATGCACTCTGTGGGAAGTGGCGCGATTGCTGAAACCAAATGTCACCGAGATTATGAGCTTCAATTTCAGGCATCAATTAGTCGATTATCAGGCGCAAGTCTTTCCATGATGAAATAAGAAAAAAAAGCGAACAAAAATAACATAACAACTTGGCTTGGCTATCAAAAAATTATCTCTATTTGGATCATTCTTAAAAATCCCTATTAACTCTAACTGTGAAACAAATATGTCTATACATATTAGATTTGACCTTCCTATTTTCAAAAAGAAAATCTTTCCTAATGCCCATTTGACATATGTATCAGAGTGGATGCAAATGTCAAATAATTAATTAATACAGAAATATTAATCAGGCAAAATGTACGAAATATCAGAGCGCATCGCATTTACGCATCAAATGATTATTCATCAGTGTTTTGCGCCCACAAACCTATCAGATGACTACACCTATGCAGCCAGGAATAAGGTATATATATGTATGTATATATACGGCTTTGCCACCGATTTCATAGCATGGGCAGTGATGTGTATCTATGCGCGTATTGTCGGCAACCGATACTTGAATGAATGGTAGAATGAACGCGCCCACATTCGCAAGCGCTGCCACGCAACTGACCGCATTGGCCTTCAGATATGTTAATCAGAGTGGTAATAGCTCACTATACACTATACTAACATGGCAAAATAAACGCGTATTGTTTTTATTTTTGTAAATTAGTATATATTTCCTTCTTTTTCGTTTTGCACACACATTTCCATGACCAGTTTGTTTAGTGAGGGCGCACGAGCTAAATGCGAGTATTCGCATGACACTGAGAAATGATGAAATGGCTAAAACAAACAACAACGATGTTAAGCAAAAATACAAAAAAACTAAATCGGCAAGTTTCAACCGTCATTGTGATGGTCTCACTGGTGGATTTTAGGTAATTAAAGGTGCGAGCGGCAGGAAAAAAATAATAAAAAGCAAATCAATGTAGAGGAAACAATAAAATGATTAGATATTTTTGTGGTTTATAATGATCTATTGTCAAGATAGACAAAAAAAAAAAATCAACTAAACAGCAAATTTGTGTAGATTCTATAGTTTAGGCAGGTAATTAGCTACATTTTGTATGGAAATTTAGTAATAACAAGAAAAAACGTTATAGTATGTAGCTATAATACCCTTCACAAAAGATCACTTGAAAGAAATTGAGTCCAATCGGTTAGTTTGTATTGCAGCGGCGGTTCCAACAAACGAACAGTTTCTTGGAAGGAAGAATATATGTATGTAAAATTTCAGATCGATATCTCAGTAACTGAAGACAAACGGACAGAGAAACGAAAATGGCTGAATCGACATACATAGCTCGTCACTCTGAACATTTAGGTACATAGCCTACTTCCCTAACTTTTTAAAGAAACAACTCAAAAACTTCTAATTTAATGGGCAATGTTTCTTATCATACGAAAGAACATTCTTTGGTATTTATTTTCCGGAGAATATCTCTTTCAAATGTTGGCCCCGGCTATGTCTCAGATGGTTCATCCGCTGAGTCCAATTTTCGATGACTCCTTCGTGTGATGTTTTGCTCCAAGCCCTACATCGAAGGGGGATTGTCTGTATAGACTTTAGACGGTCATATCACACGATCTTAGTGGCCACTCGACCGGTCCAAAAAATGTGAAATTATCCCCAGTCACGTGTGATCTGTCAAACACATGGTATGGAAATCAGTACCTCAACTTAGATCACTCACTATTCTATGGGGTCTCAGGCGTTTCTTTTTTGGATATTACAAACATCGTGGCTCAACTTCATATACCCTGTTCAGTGGATAGAAAGAAAATAATGAATAAAAATTATTCCATCTTGCCCTGAGTTAAGTTGTCTGCTGACATAGCTTTGACAGACCTTGTTGACAGTTTCCGACCGTTTCACACTAATGGGCATCCGTATGATATAGTTCCATGATTGCCAGACTCAAGAGTTGAAGCCGAGTGGTATTAAACCTCATATATGTACGCTTCAGTAGCTTTTTCCTTTGACCACAATCGAGGCTACTCATCATTCATACTAAGTTGCCACTCTCTACGACTGCATTCGCTTCATGACTCTCAAGTGAGAGTTTTATTGCGCAATGTGTAAAAATTACGAAATTTTACTTGTCAGTTGGAATCCAATCGTTCATTCATTCATCAGTCAGCGACTTCTTTTAATATCCTAATTCTTATGTTGACAGATATATATTTTATAACAAATAAAAATGTGTCATATGAGGACTTGAAAATTACCGATGTATGTACCCATTCATCCATTTTCGGTGCCGGATCACATTATTTTAGGCCTTTAGGGACATTACGACCTTACTTTATTAAGTCACAATAATAAATATCTAGCTCTTGCTCAAAATTTAAAAAGAGAGGTGATCTTCTACATTATAGATAATGAAATTCAATATACCAATGGAATTTCATGTTGGTTCAATATATTTATTATACTTCCTCAAGATAGCAAGGAATGTTTGTAACACGACCTATGTATAAAGAAATCACGCACACCTATTTCGTCGCTGGTTTAATGTCGGGAATTATTATTTAACTCCAGCTTCTAGCTGCGTGTCTAATGCAACGCCTTCCGAGAGGAGGTGGCTTTCATTAATGTAGAAGTAGATCTGCCACTTCGAAACACAGTCTACTTCAAAAACGGGGCTACCCACGCCCGAGCTCGCCGACTTTTAAAGTATAGTGATGTCTCCTGATGACTCCTTTTCTATAGCATTGATTTAATTCGTGATTAGACTAGTTCGCGTTTTTGGCCACAGCAAAATTACTGGAAACTGCGAGGCAGATGAGATCACTAGGTCAGTTATTTCAATTTCATTAGCTGCAAAATAAAAATAGGTTGGAGCTCAGCTGGTTTCTTGCGATTCACCTCGAATGGTACCTAAGTTGAGCTTGGCATGATGTGTTCAGCTGGTGGCAAAGTTTTCTGGCCCAGGGTAAATCATAATAGCGAGCTTCTCACCTTAGCAAAATTCGCATTTCAAGACTTGTAGGCATTATAACCGGACACTGTCCAATAAAGTATTAATGTAGTGAGATTTCTACAACCTCAGTAATATATAATTTGCGCTAATGACAGTCCTGCTATAAGAATTTCGGTATTTTTATACTAAAATAATCCGGGGAACCCGTTTTGTTTCAATTAAAGATATTAAACGTGAATCGCTACGCGCATTGAAGGCTATTCCGGAAATTGACTTTAACAACTGTTTGTGAGGATCGGAAAAACGTCGATGGGGGATTACTTAGGAAGTTGACATAGATTTTTAAAAATAAATATAGAATTTTGAAACTATGAACAAAATTTTACTATTTTTTGCTTATATTTATCGTATTACTTAACTAGCACTCCGTATCAAATATAACTTAATTCTAAGCAATCACATTCTATCAGAGAACCAATCAGTTCGACTTCACTTAGATTAGATAAAATTGAACTAGTTCATTTTTTATTAAAAGAAAATGCGGAAAACAAGCATTCACAAATATAGAAAGCCCACAGCGGGCTCTCTAGCTATGAGATTTGAATTTCTCACGTAATTAAAATATTTCCGGTTCCTATTTGCATAGTTGTTGTAGTTTGATGCAGTTGGCTGTCCCACCAGCATGACCCAATTCACACAGGAAATTAATGTGAAAATCGCTTAAATGCAAATAAATTGTGCAACAACATCGACAGCCAATGTCGAAGCACAAACAACAACAGCAGCAGGAGATAAATTGAAATCATCTAAACGCGTCGATAGGAAAATGAAGGAAGCGCAGAGGAGAGGGAGGCGATACCAGATGGCATGACTGGAGCCAAGTTGAATGGAATCATTGCGAAATTGTTTTCTGAACGTAAAAATCGCGCAGATATGCAATTAAATGTGGCAGATACATACAGCTTATACATATACACATACATATATTTGTATATATTAATACAAGGAAGTGAAAGAGACACATGTATTTATGTACGTATGTAGCATATAAGTTTGCATGTCATCGCCTGTGGTAGACAAATATGCTGGTAGGCTCTAAAGCAGGTGGATTCCGTTACATACCTATTTAATGTCAGCCATTTAATTGTACATGTTTGTGCATATGTGGGTCTGTACCATGTCTAGCTGCCGGCTATAGGTTTACCCGCATGATTTTTTTGCTTATAAATATAAACATGCAAATAAGTATGGAGTATGTATATTTGCCAGTGTTTTGTAAGGCAATCAAAGGTGCGTGAACTCGCGCTACTTTAGGTAATTTAATATGCTCGCATGGCAATACTCATGGGTGGCGAAATGATGTGTTTGAAAAATAAAAACTTTACACACAAACATATACACCTCGGTAAGCATTTATGTGGTAACCTGAGAACCCCTTTCAACGCAAGTTGCTTCATAAGCGGGTATTAAATATCATTACATTCTATTCAATTTTTAAAGATTTGAGCAATAAGCTAAGTGATAGCTCTTCGTCACGGTTTGTGATTGTAATTTACATTACATATTAAAGATATCGGTTATAAAATTTATTACATAATTTACCGCTAGAATAGGCGCCATGTTATTTAAAAAGGTAAAAAATTGCCACCTTGTTGAAAAGTGCAAAACTTAAAAGACAAAAAATAATATAACATGAGGGTAAAACTGAACAGTATTCAAAGATATTTTTTGAACAGAGCTGCCACCGATTTATGAAAATTATGATTAAAGTGATTTAATTATTATACTGCAAGTATCTAATTAAAGAAGAAAACCAAACAACAACCAAACAAAATTTAGAAAAGAGTTGCCACTTTTTTGATATTTTTTTGAACTAATGTGACAACATCCTTTAAATATTACATTGGCCGTTTCGAATTTATGATGTTAAAAAAATTTTACAGCTAAATATAAATTTGGAAGAGTTGCCACATTTTTCGATTCATGAACAATTAAAGCGACAAAATTATTTAATTATTAAATTACACGTATCGAAATAATGTGATGAAAAAAATTTTACAGCTAAAAATAATTTAAGAAGAGTTGCCATATCATTATTTTTTTTTTGTGGAACTAAAGTGAAAAAATCTTTTAATTATTACATTCCAAGTAATTAATGAGATAAATAAAATTTAACATCTGAAAAATTGTTTGCAGCGTTGCCACATTTTTAAGTTTTTTTTTTAACTAAAATGATAAAATTATATAATTTTTAGTATGTATTGAATTAAAGTGATTACAGAAAGTTTACAGCTAAAAATAAATTGGGAAGAGTTGCCTCATTTTAAATTTCTTGTTCAATTAAAGTGATAAAATTAATGAAATAATGCAATATGGGGCAACCTAAGCTCCTCAGTTCGAAACCAATTGAAGACTAAAAAATCATAAATATCACCAGAATAATCCCGTATATGGTACTCGTACCACATGTACATACATGTATTGCTACGAGTACAGTATAGTCCATAGTATAGTCCGTTTTATCTGCTGTATTCACGTTTTTACCCCGATAAGTGAACTCTCCGGTAGTTGGCGCAGTTGTCAAGATCTAACTATTTTCTTTATAACCCATTAAACCGACATCAAAGACGATGACAGGCTATAGAGTAAGCAAGGTCTAAATCCAAATTAGAATAAGAATTTTATGAAAATGATGGACTTAACCTAACCAGTGCAATCAGGTCTGCTTCTAACCAGACAAAAAGTAGTGTAATGGACGCTACTTTCAGGCAGTTTATTTGAGATTGATGATGAGTATCTCACCAACTGTAGTTTTGAATTTTTAATCACTCAATTAGACAGTAAATCTCATCATCTCCTGATGCCAAATAACTCGACATGTTGAAGAAGTTTATCGAGAGTTCTTCATAATAGACTTCTCCGACCTAAAATCCTCTTACAATATGAAGTTTCATTCATTATTTTCACACTACATATTACATAATTTTCGTTAAAGAAATGTCGTTTCAATAATCCCTTTAAGCACCTACCAGGATCCAAATCAAAACTAAATGAATAGAATCAGGACGTCAATTAATTATGTTGGCAAAAACTTTAAGGTGACTTAAACTCGTTCGTACACAAAAGATGGAGTGCATTTATATTTCCCACCAAGTTTCTAAGTAACGGAACATACTTTTCAATACTCCGAGTTTCTTTAATCAGTCCCACGCGGCATAATTAATGAGTTAAGAAGTAAGCTAGCAACGAAACGACGAAATCGCCAAGCAATTCAAGCTCAAACCCACAAGTTAACTACAGTTATGTGTGTGCTTCACTCAAAGCAGCAACCGTTATGCTTTAAATTACGGGAGCACCGAGCTAACGAAATGAAAAAACACAAATATTAGGAATAAAACGGAGAAAAGTATGTAAAGCCAAAAACATTATGCCACAACAATGGTCGGAGTTCAGCGACAGGCAAGCAAAAAGCATTAAACTAAGCGAAACCGCAAAAGAAAGAAAACCGAAATGAGGAAAATTGAGGCAACCACACGCTGCATAACAACACAAATTTAGTTAGCAAGACTGATAAGCGCTAATGAAAAAACGAAAGTAAACATAAATAAAACGCGTTAAGAAATCCCTTTTTGGGAGGGAGAATCTGGTGCACATTTTTTGGTTCAACGAACGTGATAATTTTTAAATTGCTGCGCTGAGGGCATTTAACGCGCCCAACAAAATCTCAACATTGGTTGGTTCTATTTGTCGTCGAGTTGTATTTCAGAGTTTTTGCTTTGATTTTCTCAAGATTTTTTCATTTAAATTAGCTGGTTTTCACGTGAAATTTAACATCTGTGGCTGTCAAGCAATACCGAGAATTTTGCGCACTCTTAAGTCCCTTATTACTTTTGACTTTTGAACCAAACATATTTACACACATCAACCCCCAACTTAATACTGTACGTACTCGTTGCTGTTGCCCTGACTACCTCGTCGAATGATGTGATTTCAAACGTAAATGGGTGACGATAAGATGATATTTTTGTACCTCTACATATATGATATTTTGCTTTAAAAAATTCGGCATGAATGTTTTCTACACCCCAAATACTCGTATATTGGAACTGCAAATCCAGGCGATCGGAAAATAAATGAAAGCAGAAAACCTGGAGCTGAATGCCGATAAGAGGAATATGGTACTATTCAGAAGGTAGTACATAGTTTCGAAATTTAAACACCCTGAGACTCAATGGGAGTATCTTGGAGTAATTTTGAATAGCAAACTGCTATAGAAACTCAATGGGGAAAAGAGAGTTAACAATGACGGTGGTGCCCTCTATACATTTGAAAAGACGATAGTGTCGACTTGGAGCCTATTATTTGACGTTACTCATTGGTGTTACAGAGCGGTAGTCACGCCAACCTTGCTTTACTATTTTTTGGTAAGATGGATTGATGTCAGCAAAATCTTTGTGAAACAAATCATCTTACAAGTGCCACCCGTCTGACTACTGCGTTGACAGATAGATCAGGGTGAGATGAAATTCATTAAGGACATGCAGGATCACCAAGATGATGTTCAAGAGTCCAGAAGAAAAGATTGTTTTCTACTGCGATTTACTAGCTCACTTGCGAACTGGGTGATCATTAGTAAGGACGATACATGCAGAAAGAGCAAGGGAATACGCACGAAATCTCCTTTGCTTCAGTCCAAACTTATTTAGAACATGTCTTAAATATTTAGGAGCTTCGCAGTTCAAAGAACTAATTAGATGATGTATCAAAATTAGTCATCATGTGGCTCTTAAAGTTCTTTAAAAACGTGGAGGTCCTGTAAACAAATACCTCTAATCAAATTCAACTGAGCATCTTACATTACTAAGAACCCGTAGCTTCCACACCGTCCACAGTCCAGTATAACCTTATATAACCTAAAGCTGAAAACACATATCTGGCTTAGATGATTTGAACTGTTATAGCCTTTTGGTGATTCAATCTTTTATTTTGAAGAACAACTGTACGGTGGAGTCTAAGTATTTTTAGTTGCTGTATACGGTGATTCTTATTCAATGTTGGTGACCGTCAAAAATTTATTTTACAACTTTCGTTACTGCGACGGTTGCTCACTCGCGACAAAAAGTGTAGTCGTGAGCCTCTTTTTCAGCAGTAATTGACGCTGTTTAAGCGCAATTCATGTGGGATTCTGTGTTATTTTGTGATCGTCGACAAAATGTGTTTTCACTGGTACAGACCAAAGATCAAAAAATATTCGAAATAGTTGACTTTACCTAAGAGGAGTACTTTCGAAGAAGGCTGTCATATCGCCTTTAAAGGTAATGGCTCATGGTTTGTGGGATTAAAAATGTTTTAATGGCAACGAAATCTTACGTGCACTTCAGACAGGTTATAGAAGCAGAGTATAGGTGTACCGATCTAAAAGGAGACTATGTTAAGGATTAAAAAGCCAGTTTCCAAAATTTGTCTTTGTCTTTTTAAAACTAAATATCTATCTTACAGCTCAGACAAATGTTCAATAACTCTCTAAATAACAGTGTCATAAGCAATGAGAATCAAAGAGGAATCGAGTTTATTTCAATTCGATTCTGTAAACTCAACGTCCAAGACAAATTGTTGCTTTACTATGAAGATATATAAGTACTATACATACGAATAATTGGCTTAATAACGAAACCTCACAGTTATCTCGAAAATTTTTTGCTGCGATATTATTTATGCAACGGACTACAAGCGAAAACACTCGTGGCTTTTTCTCTACAAAAGTATTAAAACACTACTTAGAAGTAATTACAATGATGGAAAATATATATAAAATGCTGTATGAGTCTTTAAAAATAAATATGTGCATTTTTTGGAGTTTCGGGTAGTAATTGTTATGGCAAAAAACGTGTGAAATGAAATAGCTGCAGTAGTAAATGGAAGTGAGATTCCATCTCTTACGGATATTCATTAAACATAAAGGGTGTTTTAGAGGTTCAAACTTGTTTCAGAGGTTTAAACTTTTCATAAAAACAAAAAAGAAAAATAACATGATGATTTGTTAGGAAGGCAAGAGCCTTAGGAAGGTTGTTAAGCCAACAATGTTTTATGGTGGAGTTTAATGGCACTAAATGCTATTCTATACTCAGCACCCGGAGATACCAAATATCTGGCTTGTGAATTGCTGTGGAAATTGCTATTCAACTGAGTGAAACAGTGTACGGGTTCCATACAAGAACATTCCGAAATCCATTGGACGGCAGCCCCGATAATCTGCTTAACTTTTTTCGTGAAACCTTCACATGGTATTTTCTGATCTGCGCAAATAGCTGAGAGGTATATATGGCGAGAGGAAAGTTTTTGGAAAAAAACTTAAGTGATTTTTCACGGATGGGTCAAAGCTCAGGAAATATTTGACCGCACCAGCATTAGCATCATGTTACTTCGTTGTCAGACATGCTTGGGTGACTGGTCACAGTGGAATCTTTGGAAACTGCAAATCATCACATGAAAGGGCACCCTTATTTCAATCTCAACATACTGGAATTGAGGACTTTGGATTTCTGTGAACCTTGAGTGAGGTCAGTAATCAGTGTTGGTAAGCAGCATCTATGCGTCAATGCACAATTTTGGCCTAGAGTAAATTGGATGAAATTCATTTAACTACATGCTCTGAGACAAGTTCACCTCGTCGCAATGAAAAAAGTCCTAACTCGACACTGTCCAATTTTTACTCTAGCGTTGAGTCCAAAAGAATTCACGCAAATTGTCAAAGTTGTATGGAGGAGAGTAAGGCGGAAATTTCTAAACACTTCCTCCTTCGCTGTTTAGCTTTCGCATGAACGATGGCGAACCGAGATGAGAAAGTGCTTGAAGCAGTCGAGAGAATTATTCTCCACAAGACCTTTGGAGCCCTCTAGGTGGACGATGAATATCGAAGAAGATAGAACTATAAACTGTATGCGCTTTATGGCAACATTGATGTAGTTAATTGCATAAAAGTTTAAAGAACGAGCTGATTAGGTCTTGTCGTTCCCATGAAAAATAATTCTCCAGTGAAATATTCCTTCGATTCGAAACCTATGAGCGGACAAACGAAACAAGGGCGCCAACGCATCCAATGTGGAAGGACCAAGTGCGGAGCGATCTATCTGATATTGGGATGTACAACTGGCATAAACTCAAAAAGGATAGAGGGAATTGTTGAAATTTTTGTTCTTTGCCCTGACCAATCTCAGTTGTTATGGCAAAGGAGAAGAAGAAGTCCAGCTTACGCTCTACTGAGGTTTAAACACACAACTATTCTAGCCCCAAAACAGCACCCTATATATAAATATTTACATACTTGTATAACGTATGTTGTTGCCTTCCATCATAATGCACAAAAACGCAACATAAAATGTTCATAATTTAACATGTAAAAAAGTTGTAGGAAGAACTCATAAAAAACACACCACAACCGCAGATTACATGCAGTTAAAATGCTGAGAGCGGCAATCGGTTATGCAATCGGTCAATCAGCTGGCTCGCCAACACAACACTCAGCAACAAGCAGTCAGGCAGTCCATCAGTTCACGGAACTGTGGAACAGTTGGCGCTTGTTGCGGGCACTTTCGGCAATTTAATTGAAAGCATTGCAATTAATTTTGATTTAATTGACCATTGCCACGCTCAATGCCTTTGATGCAATTATGAAAAACACCCAATGCCTGTAAATGCATATAAATTCATTTATACATGTCACATATACATATACAATCGAGAGTGTGTGTTTAAAAAAGTAAACCAATCCGCGTTACTCTCAATATTTTGACACCCGGCGGCATTTTTCATTTGCATTTTTGTATTTGAGCGCAAATATGTGTCATATATAAGTATGTGTGCGTATGTGAATTGCAGGTTTATTATTCAATTTGTGCAATTTAAAAACTTTGAATGAACTGTTTCATGTAAAACATTACTTACATATTCGTATGCAATTCAACATTCAACTGTGTGATCCCTGTAAGTAAATCAACTAGTTATACACTACACTACTTGTAACCAGTATGAAATACATGTCTAACCGGTTAAATATCCGCCTTTTTAATGTTTGTAGATTCCACAATCTGACAATTGACAGATTTTGTTCAGGAACTTAACCAGTTTCTACCAATACAAAAATTGTGATACTTCCTACTTGCATTATGGCAAAACTTATCACTTTAGAAAAGGAGTCATTACAAAACCTTTCCACAATTGGTATAAATCTGATATTTATTGCTGCAGAAGCCAGAATCGTTACAAACCAAGCAAGGAAAGGCTAAGTTTGTGGAAACTGGATATTAAGGTGGTATTCTACTCAAGATAACGATAATTTTTCGATAGTTTAAATATTCACCAACTCGGGAACTTAAATTTAGTATAACATACAAGTTTTTCCCTTTACAATATGTTTCGAAACTTTGCTGACAATAACTTCAAGAGCCTGTCAAGCGATTTACTTGACATTTGCCGTGAATATATTTTAAAACTTGGCTTTTTGTATCGGGAAAGCGAGGTTTCAGACAAAGCGAAACCCTATCATGCGACCTCTTTAATCTACTCTTAATTATAAAATAATTCGAGCTGCAGAGCCGAACAGAAAAGGTATAATCTTATACAAGAGTACACAACAGCTGGCATACGCCAATGACATCGATATCATTGGCCATAACAACCGCGTCGTTAGTTCTGCTTTCGCCAGGTTGGACAAAGATCCGAAGAAAGTGGGTCTGGTAGTGAACGAGAGCAAAACGAAATATCTCCTGTCATCAAACAAACAGTCGTCGCACTCGCGACTTGGCTCCTACGCCACTGTTGACAGTCACAAATTTGAGGTTTTGCCAACAGGTTCTACTTCGGACTGTCCTGTTGGAAGACAATGTCCGCCCCATTTCCATCTAAGTCTCCTATAGTGCAAGTGACTGCACAGAATATCAATATACAGCCCTGCGTTCATTCATCCTTCGATTTTCGCCAACCTATTAACAAAACTTCAGCGCAGGGTTAACGTAGTGTACCTGCAATATTACGCCTTATTTCTCCAGGTCCAGCCGCGCCCATTCGATCCCAAACGATTTATTTTAGACTCATCCGACCACAAAACCTGGTCCAAATACCTTATATTCTAGGTGTTGTGTTTTTCGCAAAATTTAACCGGAACTTTCTGTATCTGTAAGTAAATAGAGGAATTTCGACTTTTGCATGGCCTTTAAGACTAACATTTCGAAAATTTATGCGAATTGTCTCTGCACAGGTCAAAGGTTTCATTATTATTATTTTCTGGGCTACTTTTTATGGTCCTAACAACGTTCCGTTCCTGGACTGAGCTTAGGATTCTTTTACGGCCTACTTAATTTTTGACGTATAAAACAGCAATTTTGCATTCTTCAATAATTTATGGATTTCGTCTCTACTTAATATCCAGATAAGCCTGCCAAAAATACCAACAACTATAGCAGTCTTCATACGATAATTCTTGAAAGGTATCTGCAGAAAAGACCACACAGTTCAATTTGTCCTTAAGATAAGAACTATTCAAGAGAGAAAGCAGCTCGCAGCAAACCTTTTATCAAAACCATTTCTGCATATCTTAAGAAGTGGCTTAACAGTTTCGCACGCTTCACAATATTGAAATTAGTTCAGCCTCACTAATTGCTTACTTATTTCGGAGACCATGGAAAAAGATCAAAATTCTTTGCAGAAATCTTTCAAATTAGGAAATTCTCTAGAAATAAGCCCAAAATACTTCCAAAACAGAGAAAAAATCCGAAGCATGTGTACATACATATGTACATATACCATACGCGTGTTTACCTTTTCGAACTACGAATTTGTTATTTTTACTGAAACTGTGTAATTGTTTGCTAGAAGGACCCGCACGACAGCGTATCCAAACAGCTTTAACGGCGCCAATTTGCCACATCATGCTGCAGGTAATTAATTTAAAGTTAATTTATTTTTTATATTTTTTATAATTTTTGTTGTTTTTTTTTTACTTTTTACAATCGCACTTTATTTACATTTATTCAATTTTTATTATTTTTGCGACAATTTCTGACACAACAAATTTGCATGCGCCTCGCTTTTTTACGAGTTCGAGGCAGCGGATATGTCTGTGCGAATGTGGTCTGGTTATTTTTGTTAATGTTGTCCGTGGACAATGAAAAAATTAATGTGTGTGTGCGTTGTTTTTAATGTTTTGTCTCACTCTCTCTCTCTCTCTTCCACTCCCTCTCATAAGCTCACTTTGCGCGCCATATCATAAAAATTCAGTGTCACTCATACGCCTCGTGGCGCGTGTAAATCGTTTCCCTGGGCGACAATGCAAATGTTTCGCTTGTTTTCATTCATTTTTTTCCACCCGCTGCTCGTTTTTGTTTCATAATATGCATTTTTACGCGCGAATCCCTTTGCGTTGGCTTTTTCATGGCATCAATTGAAGCGTTTACGTGCTTGTTCATGTGCTCGCTCGCTCTCATTAAATTGAACGTAAATTTGCGAGTGCTTAATTAATTTTCATCGAGCACTTTAAATGTAATTTCGTTTGTGGCAATGTTGCCGCTGTTTTTACAAAGCATTTAAAGTTAATACAAAGTGAAAAATAAACATGAAGTCCTGCTAAGAGTAAGCCTAAAGTCAATACTTTTAATTGGCTTTCAACTTTTTTAGATTACTTAATTTAATGGGCTGTTTTCTTTGCAATTAACCAACTGCAAAAACAAATTTTACTTAGTATTTACTTTCCGTCATGTTAATAATTTGGGGGTGAGACCAGTCCAGGGGCTTTGGGAGCTTTACTTTGATAATTTAATCTCATTTTTTGTTTCCAAAACTTTATAAAACATGTATATGAAAGCAATAACCTCAAGAACTTCTGAAACAATATATGAAAGGAGACTTAATCTACATAAGACTAGATAGTGCTTTAGTGTTCAAATCATCGCAAAATGCCGGACTTTTAAAAAATGTTAAATATGCACAACATTATTTGTAGAAAATATAACACAACAAAAATATAAAACGTATTGCACCCAATATCGATATACTGGATTGCCCCAATATAAGACTTTAACGCGTCTGAAGAATATGTTTGCTGCAGGTCTGCAAAGTAAACATCCGCCTCCGAGAACAACCCACAGCAACGTTGGCGACAAAACTCGAAAAAATGATAATAAATGAAAAATCGGTATATGGAATATGAGGGCGATGCCACGAGCTCGTAAAATGAATGAAATCGCTGCTGAATTTACGAAATGGGAGATGGACATCGTGGCCGTTCAAAAACATACGTTGCAAGGATTTTGGAGAAATTCGTTAATAGAAATACGACTTGTTCACATAAGGCACGTAGAGGATACCTGAAAGCAGTGAAATGAATCAAATTGACCAGTTTCTTATCGGTCGCCGAAGAAAAAGCTGCCTAACCCACGTGAGCAGTCTAAGAAAACCCAGCTGCCACAGTGATCACTATTTTATGAAGGTAATACTGCTACATAAACTCTCGAAAGTTAAAGACAAACAGTCCCGCAAATTTTATAGGAAAATTAAGATAGAAAAACATGGATTTCAACCGAGGTTAAACATATGTAAAAGCAAAAATGGCAAGAAGAAAATTGTAGAGAGATGGGCTAAACACTTCCAAAAGCGGTTGTATGCTGGCGGAGTCTGTGGATATTTATTTATTAAGCAAGCATTCGCAAAACTGTATAAAAAGAAATGATATCCGAATTTTTCAGAATTAAATCTGTAGCAAGACAAGGTAACACGCTATCGTCAACATTACTTAAGGGATCTCAGTGTGACCCTCCGAAAAATCAATTTTGATCTAAAGCAAAAATTTCCAAAAGATTATTAATCTGTAAGAAAATCTATCGTGCTATGGAGAGTTTTGTTTTATTTGAAATTTGACAAAAAGGCGGCGGTTTGAACAAAAATGATCGAATTTGGCCCTGTTTTTCGACAGTTTTTCGTAGAAAAAAATAGGAAGATTAAAAAAAAACTTCCATGGCGCGACAGAGAATGATGTTAAAAATGTTCTCTCTAAATTGATACTAGATATCTTCAACTCTTTCTTTGAGAGTGGAAATCGTTTTTAAAAGCATCATTCTGAAAAAAGGCGTTTAAAGATTGGAGTTCCTATGTTCCACACTCTGTATCCTTTCTACGCTATAGCGACTGTAATAATTTGAATATAGCTTTCAAAATGTTTATGTGTTTTTATGTGTTAAGTGTATACTATCCGATAATGGAAAACAAAATCGATTTTAGAAAATTTTCACACTGAAACGATCCCTTACATAATTCTGTGCTGTCCAATCGATAAAAAAAGTGACGCAAAGAGAACTGGACTCTTATTAATTAGTATCGGAGCAGAATCATAAACGCTACTGACCAAACTTCAAGTCGTTGATATACAAACTCCAAGAAAAATATTTGAAAGAATAAAAGATAATGGCGTAAAAGGTGGAACGATGAGCTAGATCAGCTTGTACAATGTGAAAATGTCATATACTTTTTCAATATACAGTTACTAACCAGTAACACAAAGAAGACACAAAAAGAAGCTTGGCATATATGTATAACTATAAAGGAACGCCACATGGTCGACATGTTTAGCTGGAAATTGTGCAGCAGGCCAAAGATCTCAAAGATTTGTTGCACCAGAATATCATGGGCTGTTACAACACTAATTCGATCAAGGCCCATGACTCGGCATAGTAGATACCTATGTCTATATTTTTCCTCTCCTCTTCTCTCATGTGAATTGGAGAAAGCCGTAGGCATCAGCTTTCTGATGAATAGAACAGCCTTCGACTTATTCGAAGCTGGCTCGTCCGGTGAAATCCCCCGTTTCCACTGATCAGTGGCCTCAGATGTGCACCAGGGGATTCATGTTTCCTTCGAAGAACAAGTTCGGAAATAGTAGCATTGCCTAGGAAATTAATCTATACCAACTTTCAGATTAAATCAGCTTCAATTAAAAGTCCAAAGATATATTCAGCGGCTGTAAATCGAGACACAGCAAGCATACACTCCTCAAGGAGATGGTTAAACAGTAAGCATACTTCTTGGGAATACTACCATTGATGAAGAAAATTATACTTTAAATGGCCGCCAAAAACTTTTAAATAAAAAAAATTATCAGAGAACTATAACTTGATTTTTTTTTTGTTTTTTATTTTTGGATATTTTTTAGCCGAGTTATGGAGAACACCGCAAATTATTTTTCTCTCCAAGACGTTCTGGGGGAGACTCTGTTACCGACTTTTGCTTCAATATTTCCGCATGAAAAAAGTGATCCTATATTGTCAAAAGTATGCTCAAAAAGGTAAAAAAAAGGTCCAAATAAAATTACTTAATTCATATTTAAGAAATAAATTAACAACAAAGGATTTTTTTTACCTTGAAACCCTAGCCCCTCCCATGTCCCATATACACATATTTTTAAATGGATAAATTAGATCTAAGAATTGTATAAAAGGAAAAGAAAAAAAAAATAAAAATCTGAAATAATTCTCAAAGACAAGTCTGCAAACATCTTCCCTTACCCGATGTAAGAAATAAATGACATAGCTTGTCTTATCATATCCTTTATAGGGGCTTTGGCGTTTTCTTTTAAGAATAATAGTAGAAAAACATTAAATTTATAATAAAACATAAATTGACACGTTGATATACATAAGTAATAATTTGTTTTGGACCGTCACCAAAACCAATATATTCTTTAGATATTTTGCAAACAAAAAATTTTGTCAAATAATGACTTTTGATCGGCGCAATTTATCATTAAAAGTAAATATTTTTACATTCTTACACAGAAAAAACGAATTAATTAATACATAATTCAGCATATTAGGACAGTGCTGCATTTCTTAATGATTTCTGTATAATTCCTTTTATTAGAAAGAGTGACAAGGTGTAGCTGGCGGCGTAATAGTGTCATTAAGCGTTCCACTTTCGTAAGACTGTGCATGTAAACGCTTGTTTTTGGCAATTCATCGAAATAAATTCCAAAGCTGACAGATTAAGATTGCTTATGCCACCCTGACCTGCCTACACATATGTATGTGTATTTGTGTGTGTGTACGGGTGAACATGTGAGCATTAAGTGAATAAATACATGTGACCGACTGGTCAACGAGCATTGATTATTGACATTAAATGTACACACATATATTAACAAAAGCATGCAGAGCAAATACGGAGGAAATCAAGCATGAAGCCACACACATAACACACACAAGCACCCACACACAAATACGAATATTGATCACACTGCACTACTGCCAAAATAATTGTTATTGTTCGCAATAAAATTGTAATTAACTGCGTGAATTGATTCTTAATTGTATTAAGCCGTGTGCAGATATGCAATGTATTGATGTTACATTATATTCATATGTACGTGTGGGTGTGGGTGTGTGTGAATACATGTGTATACTTGATGATAAGCCGAACATGCCCGCAGCACGCCCGCTGTGCCAGGAGGCAATGACGCATGGCGATGGGCGATGAAACTCGATGATATTGGCATTACACTTGTTGTTGTGCTTAATTAAATGCTCACACACATACAAACACATACAAGCGGACATGCACACATAAGCGAATTTGCAGGTTCTTGCTAAATTGGTTTCTGCGCAGCTGGTCAAGAATGCCAAACACAACAATAATGAATGAAAAACGGCAACTACAGACGTCGAAGGGGAAAAGAAAGAAAGCGAAAATAGCGAAAGCATGTGGTGCGAGGAATAAAATTAATCTTGCAAATGTTAGAAATGAAGAATGTGGCGGGCACACATGTTAATCACTGTGCAGTAATAACATTAAGACACGCTCGCAGGCGCACGCCATGGCAACTTAAGTAGTTACATGTATATCTATATATCTACATATGTATATACATGTATATAGTGCATGTGTGTGTGTGTGTGCCTAGCAAAAACTGGTTGATTTGATTACATTTGCGATTGCTGTCGTTACACCGAGTTGCTGCGCGTATATGGTGGAGGCGTATCAAAGTTGGCGAAAAGCTTTGATGATGCAGACATCAAGCCAAAGTTTTGCGCTCGCACAAATAAATATATAGACAAAGCAGACGGCAAAAGATACTTGAGCAAAATAAATGAGTGGTTTGGCTGAGAGTAATTAATTAATAACTAGATATGTGCTCCAGCAGGCACACACACACCCACAGCCAGTCGCCGCGTGTCAATGTTTTATTTTTCGCTCAACATGACGTATGAGTAACATATTTAATACATTTGTAATAAGTTGATGTTCTTGTCCAGAGGCTCAAATTTCGAACGTTCTTTTGGCAATTAAAAAAAATATAATTTATATTCTTATCAGTTAATTACTCATATTTCAAAAGTACAGAAACCAAAAAAAATAAAAACCAAAATTATAAAGTTATAGGTCCTTAAACTAGTACAGAAATTCTCGTCTTAAAACAATGACAAGTCCGTGTGACTGTCTGTCAGTCCGGCTTCATGGCAAGCAAAAATGACTTTTTTCCGAATTTATTTCTTAACTACGGATTGAGTAATTTTATTCGGACCTTTTGTAAATTGTTGAAAACACTTTTGATAATATAGAATAATTTTTTAAGCCCTTTTTTAGTTCATAAATTTTAGACGCGTTCTTCTCAAAACACTTTTTCAAAGTCCGTGTTCACTGTCATTTCAAAACTACTTGACCGTTTCATTTCAAACTTTGTATACATTTCTGATGAAATTTCCGAAGCCACATTATTAATTTTCTTCTATTTCCCTCAAATAATTTCATATTCGAATCCGTGCAAATTTAGAACATCCTTATTTGTTATTGGTTCGATGCTTTCCACTTTCCTTATGGTTACCTTGTGGTTATTATGGTTTGCGGCTAACGCGCGTTCGTCCCTACGCATTTCACCACTTGACAGTGTGTTCCACTAAAATGAACGAGAATATTTCTTCATCAGACTGTTCGCGTGATTTGATCTACACTTTCCAAGGTACACACACATCTATGCAGCATAAAAGCATCTCTTTAATTTGTGCTTGTTTGTTGGAAAACATACATCTTTTTGTAATGTTTGAGAGCTCGTTGCTGGACAGACAAGTCTTATTCATCTTTTTCTTTTTTTTTGCAAACTTTTTCTATATTATGATGATTGATGATTATTTCATAAGGTCATCAAAACTGCATGAGCATTAATTGTTAAGCAATGAAAGCATAATGAATTTAAGCCCAAGTGCTTCAGCTGACTTCTTTGGCGCGTGGGAAGAATCCAGTGATTCTTGTAATTAATATTGCTTACAGTATTTTATATTAATACTAATATGATTCAGGCACGCAAGCAAAAGTTGCACAAAAACACTTTGACATCCGTTATACATACGTTTATAATTACAGTTAGCGAAAACTTTGCAAAACTAGAGCATATAAATAAATTCAGAATGTGTTTTCTTCGAAATTATGTCGTTGATGATGATGAGAAGCATAAAATGTTAAAGCGAATGAAATTAAGTAGGGCCTACCTATTTTATTATCTTACGGTCTTGAAAAGTAATAAATCTGTCCCTAATTTATATTGGTCAATGTGAAAAAAGACGTTGGCATACATAGTTCAGCGAATTAAAGGCAGCAGCTACGCTGGGTAAGTTATATTGTCCGGATGGACACAGCTCTGAAAGTATTTGACGCAGTACCCGCCGTGGGAAGCAGAAGAAGAAGAAGACCTCCCCTCCGTTGGAAGGACCAAGTGGAGAAGGACCTGGCGTCGCTTGGAATATACAATTGGCGCTATATAGCGAAAATAAGAAACGACTGGCGCGCAGCTGTTAACTCGGCTATAATCGCGTAAGCGGTGTCTACGCCAGTAAAGAAGAATGTGAAAAAAGTTTTTGTTTAAAGTTGATGGAGGACCAATAAGATCCTCCTTCCAAGAACGAGTTCGTTAGCATTTTAGCATATTTATATCTAAACCAAACACTCCTTTAACAACGATAAGCTAGTTTCAGCCACTGAAATCGAGCAAATAGACGGTACAGACGGATCCAACCCCGCTCTCATAAAAGTATAAAGATCGGTAATTGAGAAAGTTGGCCAACTCTCAACAGAGCATCTTTGACCCAACTGGACTTTACTCAGCCAAACTTTACAGCATATAGACCTCACGCCCTTGAAAGGCGCATGTTAAGTGAAATTTAAAAGTGTTAAGGCCTTCTAAGATGTAACCCCTCAGCTCAATTGCCTCAATCAATTCATTTCTTTCACAAATTTGCTTCAATGATTCCTCTCAGACAAATGAATTTTTTCAGTCCAAAATTCGAAATCTTTCAGGCCAAAATTGACTAGAATTTTTTCACAAAACTCAAATTTTTTCATTTTATGAAGTTCTAATTTTTTCAACCATCGCTCACTATACGGACAATGTCTTTTAGCATAGCTTTTATTTAGTTTTATCCACAATGAAGACTGGAACCACAGCAGCAGCCAGAAGTACAATGGGAGAAGAGAAAGAAACGTTGTTGACAACATACAAGGCATTCGGATGGCCAGTCCTTAACTACGCCGCACCAATATGCTCTGGTCCTGGATGCAGTCAAACACAGACAAAAAAGTTGCAATCATGTCAAAACACTGCACTCCGGACTGCAATGTGATGCTTTTGTGCTCCCAGTTACGGACATACCGACAGCCTCTCCAAGCAGTTTCTGCTGGGGTGCTTTCGCAGAAATGATTCCAGCAGTCACCTAGTTGGAGCGGAACCAACTTAAGAGGTCTTTTCTCAACTACATATATCGACAACACAAGACAATGCGCCAACCAAACTTCGGACGCAACTAGCTTCAGACCGCCATTTACTGAATTCATAATGATAACAAGCTATTTATTTTATGGCATTAAAATAATCTTTTCAAAGCTAGAATTAGAAAATTTAAAATTTTTTCGATAAAGAGTATGCCAGAAACGATTTTTAAGATTGTATAAAAAAATTTTGTGTTCCAATGTATGACTTTAGTATAGCATCCCACGAATTTGGGAATTTCTGTATGGAATTGGTTGGGTAGAGGATGTTTTCCTGATTAAAAATATTACATTTTGCCACAGCGACCTATATTTCTCGAGATACTCGCATTTAAAGTTCAAAAATTCACAAATTAAAGTTTGTTATTTATCATTGTATTACAAGTTTTGCAAGTATACGTTATTATTTAACCGTATATCCACAAGTATGACTAAATAGTTTTTACTCATTTACTTAATCATAAATAGTGCACAAATTTATTTAATTAATTTTTAAAATGAATAAAATCTTTAGGCTATCAGTTTGATAAAAACTAAATTATTAAAAATATGCAAACAATAAATTCATAAAACCCATTTAATTTACTCCAAAAATATAAAGTAATTTCTATACAAACACCCTGTACTCACCTTTAGAATTTACAGCAGAAAACTATTGCTCTCCTTGATTGCTGTTGTTTATTTGTTTATACGAACGACCGTGTTGGTTAATTAGAAATCGGCAACAAACGAAAATCGAAAAAACGAACGCTTGACTTTACGACATCTTACGTATGCAAAAAACTACATTGAAATAGAAAATAATTCACTAACTTTCCATAACACTAGAAGTGACTAATATTTCACCATTTGCATGCACTTCACTCTTAACACCATTAAGAACAATATTTAATAAGATAAACAAATATTTAACTATAAACACTATTTTATTTTCTATAGCACATTTTTTTGCTTTGATTAGAACGCTTACAACTTTTCGCACATTCTTAGCACATTTCTTAACACATTTTTTTCGCTCCCAACTTTGCACACAGTTTTCTTTTATTCACTCAATTTTGACTTTATTTAATTTGCACCACTCTGACACATATTTTTAAATATCACAAAATAATTGAAAATGCACTTTTACTATTAATTTCTAACTCGTTTATTACTATTTTCCCCGCAACACGAACCGACGCGCAATTCCACCGTTGACCGACCGCAAGTAAAAAATTCCAATTGATCGACTCTGAGCAAATGTGAGTGAGTGTGGAGAGTACTCCACGCCAACATTGATGCTGTGGTGATTGTTGTATGTGCTAGAGAGTGCATGTGGGGAAGGCGCCCGTTGTAATTGTCCACTCTCCTTCGCTGTCATAGCGAAGGTGTAATGCATTTGCACATGAATTACGGTAGTTGCTGCTTCTCCTTGAAATGTTGTTTTGTTTACAAATTTACTACATTAGCAGCTATTTTGGCGATTGAGGTGCCAAATAAAAGAGCTCTCAACAGCGTTGCCAGCTAATAGGTTACGGCTTGATATTTTTCTTTGCATTGTTTTGTTTATTATATTTTATAATCGTTTATAAGTATGCATATGCAATGTAATATGTGTGTACATAAGTATATATTTCCATACAGGAAGGTTGAAAAACTGAAAACAAAAAAAGTGAATATGTGAACACTTTGTTTTAAAATGAATAATATAACAATATTAGCAGAAAAAAATTTTAGTTATCTACTTTAAGCTCCATTTACTATTTCAAGTAGTTAAGAATGAAAGAGAAGAAGAAGAGAGAAAGAGAAAGAAGAATAACAAAAGAAAAAGTTTACTCCGGCTGCATCGAAACAATAATATGCCTCACAGGTGCATTTCTTAGAGCCCAAGAGGATAAATATATGCTATAGTGGTCAGATCAACATGTACAAAGATTGAAGCGGTTCATTGAACATTAATTTATGCTTAATTTCGTCATATCTAGTTTGTATGGTAGCATATATGTACTTTGTGACCAAGAAGTACCCAGAAATTGTAAATAAAACGAAAAATATTTAATTATTCATCAATATATATTTCGTGGTCTGTATAGCCAACGATTTTTCCAGCCCTCGAAACACTTTTCATACGTACTTTTTGCGATAGCCTTCAGCTGTTTCAGTAAATTTTATTTTATCGCTTCGATCGACTGAAAACAGGTCTCTCTGAGCGGCAATTTTGGTTTGGAGCAAAATCTGGTGAATACGGTGATTGATCGATAGCATTCATTGCGTTTTTGGTCTTAAATTCGGTTAAGATCGTACTATTTTTGAAAACAAATTCAGCTTTGCCGGGACGATTGGAGCAAGAACGCGTTTCATGATATGTGAAGAAAACTATGGATTATGGAATATAGGTCTAGGGTCTATAGGTCACAGTTCTTCAACGATGTTTTTTGACTTTTGCTTCTGCCCCCAATGGCACTGCCAGAGATCAAATTCATCTTTGAGCTTCAAACGTCGCACGAAGTTGTCCTTATCCAAAAGGACTTTGAATCTACCTATCAATCAATTGGCTTTGCCGTTTCTTTCTTTTTCTGGAAGTAGCAAACTCAGTTGAAATACATCCAATCTATTATCTAGAAAAGTACGGCTTCAAATCTTCGCCGATTGTATCCAACAGAGGAATGTACACTGAAAGCCTGTTGCATTCTTCGCAAGTTCTCACGCAGAAATTTTTGCGTTTTGTTTGTCCGCTTTTCTTAGTCAATTTTCAGTTCTGCCGTCTCCTTTTCGTGTCTGAATAAATGCATCAAAAATGTTCCTCAGTTTTTGGTCTTCGATTGCGGAACGTTACCTTCTGAATACGCCACTGTCTTATGGGAGAAAGCGACGGGTGCAAAATTTCGGATTGACGTCTTCAAACCGAGGATACTAGTTCGCTTATATGCAGACCGACCGACAGTTTCTCACGCTTATCATTTATATATAGCAAACTTTATAGTGTCTCCGAAATTTCCTTTTGGGTGATACAAACTTCGTGACAAGCTTATTATACCTTGTTCAGTAACCTTGATTAAGTTAGATTTACTTTCTCGAAAAATGAGAGTGTAGTCGAATTTATGTATAAATACTTTCAATCCGAAAGTTCAGTAGCTAATTTTAAAAAGAAATGTATGGGAGAATATACTTGTAAGTTAAACAAAAATTTTAGGCAGATTACATACGTTGAAGCCGTAGCTAAGAGTGAACACGAAAACTATGGAGAGTCGATTCGCCGTCGTTCGCAGCGACCCGGACTGACGTTTGGAACAACTTGGTGCATTTTACGTTAAGATCTTAAATTGAAGTTACAGATTGTGCAAGAAAAAGAAGCCGCTCGACATTTCCAAGCGACATCGCTTCGCTTTATGGGACCATTTCTGTCCATATATCTTCAAAAATAATGCCGGTGAGAACGTAACCGCCAATGGTGACCGTTATCGCACGACTGATTGTTTGATGCCTAAAATTGAAGCTCGTGCTCTCAACAAGCATCGTACTTAATTGCATTTAATTATTAAGAGAACACTTCGGTGAGCAGATAATTACACGTTTAGGGGCGGTCGATTGGCCACCAAGATCGTTAGACCTTTTTCTGTGGAGATATTTAAAGTATATAGATCTATGCGGAAAATCTCGCAGCGATTCAGGCTTTGGAGTAAAAAGTCCCGCGTGTGATTCGGCAATTACCAATCGAAATGCTCGAACAAGTCATCAAAAACTGGTCTCAGTGGATTGAGCATCTGAGACGTAGTGGCGATCAACATTAAAAAGAGATAATCTTCGAAAAATAAATCCCAAAGAATGTTCTTTCGGAACACTTCCCATTAAATTTGAAGTTTCTATGTTTTTTATTTAAAAAAAAGTAGAGAACCTCGAAATGGATCATGCTTTAAAACTGACAGTTGATATAGAAAACTGGTAAGTCAAGAAATAAGATGAGTAATGCCGTTTTCGCACATATGTATCTGCAAGTCTATTAAGATGCGGTGGAGTCTAGCCTTTTGTGAACTGAGACTGAAACATATCGGCAGACACAAAATAAAAAATATCAAAGTGCTTGAATTTGAAGTTACCCGCCTAGGAAAATTTTTGGTGATCTCTTTGTTTTTTTTTTTTTGCTTTGTCAACCTAAGTATAACGGTCTGGAGCTCCATCTCACGAAGTTTTAGGACGCACAATCAGCGTTCACATCTGTCCAAGTGTTATTCGCCGTTAACTTTGGTGCAAGGATAAGCCCTAAAACCTAACATAACTTTGAGCTATATGGAAAAAATTTTAATTGAAGGTCTGGGATATGCTTTATTCACAGAAGTCTTATAAAGCCCTTTCGTGAGTGATCCCTGTGCCTAATTATTTTCTAACCCAATTACATTCTTGAATAACACTTCATGTTTAACTAGATAAAACTATTTTGTGGGCGTGGCAATGATCTGTTTTGTTTACTTAAAGAGGCCAAGTTATAGAATATTTGATAACCTAATAGAAACCTGCTGGTAGTCAAATAAGAAATTTTTTCCTTACTTATACTCTAAAAACGTATGTTTGTTTTAACTGCGTCTGCGTTGCAGAGTGCAAACTCGTGAAGAAACTAAAAATACTTAAACATTAATGCCGTCAAATTAAATTCCACTCGAAGCATCATATAAGCAAAAATCAACGACAATAAGAACGCAGCACTAAAACTTAATACCCAACATATAGTAGCATAGAACTACTACTAATGGCTCGTAAAGGCAAACATTTATGCGACATTTGGAGCAACGGTTTTCTAAAGCAATCAACAGAAAAAAAAACGACAACAACAGCAAGAGCAAGCAAACAAAATGTGTAAATTACCGCAACGAGTTACTCACTTGGCGCGTCAACGCTATGTATATATGTACATGTATAGTATATGCATATACATACGAATATATACATAGATGCCGGGTGCACTACGTCAAAGTCAAATCACTGCCACGGCGGCAACAGCACGTTTGAATGTCGCCGTGGCTTAAGATGCTCCCGAAGGGCATCAGCTCAGCAGCAGGGTCGCACATATTTAGTGTGTTAAGGTTGCTAAAAGCGGGTCATGGAAGTTGCGAATGCGCGCCATGAACATAACACTTTAAAGCACACGCACACATACATATATGGCAACACTGTTATGTGTTAGATTTAGCAGAAATTCATGGTAGCGACTGCCATGTGAGGTGGGTAATGTGCTCATAGCATTCAAACGGCAAATAGCATTAAGCAAACGCCATTATGCGGGTGTAAATGCGTGTGTGTATGCGTGTGTGTGAGTATGTACGGATGCATTGCGGGTATTAAAAAACACTTGAAAAGTGTTATAGCGATTTCGGCCCAAGTTTGTTATGTTACTTACTGTAAATATACACACACTCATACATATGCACATTGTGGCACGAAAGGCGAATAAAGCAAAAAATAAATAATATGGAAAAGACGCGCTTTCGCATTACACAAATCCCAGCGTATTTAAGCGGCGCACACGCTTCGGTATATGAATGTTATTTCAACTCAGATGTATGGTTTCCGCTGTGCATTATTTTGTGAAGGAAAACAAATGTTTCTTGCACCGTTTAAGAATCTTAATTAGAAATGCTTATGTTGCCATTTTATAAAATTAGTGTAGATTTGTTTATGAAACGCTTACTTTTATCAGTGTATGGAGAAATTGCGAAAAGAAGTTTCACGAAAAAATCTACAAGAATTTATTAATATATGCCAAGCTCTCTCAGTTTTTGCCGAGTCATCAAAGATGTTTGTGGTCTAGCGTTGTCTTGATGAAAGACGAAGCCCTTTCAGTTCTGGCCGATTTTTTTCGATTGCTTGCTGCAATCTCATCAGTTGTTGACAGTAAAATGAAGAATCAATCGTCCAATCAGGCTGGAGCAGCTCATAGTGGATAATTCCAATCTCACCAAATACTCAGCATAACCTTTCGAGGCATCAATCCTGGCTTTGCGATCACTTGCTGAGCTTCACCTTATGTGACGGTCCTGGAAATCTATTTCATAATTTCATCGAGTTTTTTAATGATAGGTCGACCAGAGCGAGGTGCACCTTTCACATCGAAATTTCCAGAACGGAAGCGAGCGAACTGAACTTGTCTCCGTAAACTTCACAAATTTCATTGGTGGCTTGCGTGGCATTCTTCCCTTTTTTATTTGATGATGGGATAAACTACAATCAATGTGTTCAGTTTTGTTTTCAAGCTTATTACGGTACGAGTCTAGGAGTCTAGGAGTCTAGGTAAAGTCTATTGTGTCTTCCCTCCAGTCAAACTGCCTCACGTATATGTACATATATATGTATACATAAAGCATGCTCATAATTCATACCTAAAACATTAATCAAAATGCTTAAGCTGATCCAGAAGTGATATTATGATCTTCTGCTAACCCCTTGATGCTAACACGCTGATTTCCAAGCACTGTTTCGTCAACGTTCAACTCGGTCTAAGGAAAATTCAAGACCGGAACATACTCATGTAGAACACCCAAAGGTGATCTAACGACTGATTCCCAGATCATACTGAAATTAGGGAGGTAACACTTCTACAGCCTGCTGAATGGTAGTGAAGGCATAACGCCAGAAGAAGGCAAGCCCGACTCCCCAATCGATGACGATGGAGCAGACGTTCCATTGTCCGTCCATGAAGAAGTTCGGATAGCAATTACCCGCCTGAAGAACAACAAAGCCGGAAGCCGATAGATTGCCGGCCGAGCTTCAAACACGGCGACTTAGAAATAATAAGAAGTATGCATCGGCTTCTTTGTAAAATATGGTCGGACGAAAGCATGCCCGACGATTGGAATTTATGTGTACTCTGCCCAATCTACAAAAAGGGAGACCGCACAATCTGCGCCGACTACCGTGGGATAAGCGTATTAGGTTCTATCGAGCATATTGTGTGAAACGTTAAAGCCCACAGACAACAAACTAATTGGACCTTACCAGTGTCAATAACTGACCAGATATTCACCATATTGGCATTACCTGTTCGCCAATTTCAAAGCTGCTTTTGACAGCACGAAAAGAAGCTGCCTTTATGCCGAGATGTCTGAATTTGGTATCCCCGCAAAACTAATACGGCTGTGTAACTGACGTTGAGCAGTACCAAAAGCTCCGTCAGGATCGGGAAGACCTCTCCGAGTCGTTCGATACCAAACGAGGTTTCAGACAAGACGACTCTCTGTGGTGCGACTTCTCCAATCTACTCTAGGAGCAAATAATTCGAGCTCGAAGAGGAAGTACGACTGGTCCTCTGTTAAAATTTTAGTGAATAGACCGAAACTAGTGAATTAACCTCAAAAAGCCTTCAGCTTCTTCCGAACTCTTATAGTATATGCATTTCTGGCCAGACTCAGGCAACATTTCGTTGAACATATTCTCGTATGACAATAGACTTTTAGATTAGCAAGTTGGCTCTCAGATCCGTACTACTTATATACTATAAAATGAGTCAGCGCAATACACCAACACATTCCATCCAAACGAAAGATTCCCAACATTTGTATCCCTTTTCGGTGAACTGAAAAAATAGGTACCTACATACCTACTCTTATCGCCAATGTCTGGGTTATTTTCGCACATTACCTTTTATTATTTCCACAAGTTTTCAAATGACGACTCGTAAGAGAGACATGTCTACTATACTCGTACATGAATATTTCCACACCATCTACAACAAGTGTTATATGCGTGCGCAGATAAGGTGTCACACAAATGCAATGACAATTCCCTTTCTGACAAGCCGCAAATGCTTTCACATATCCATATGTAGACATGCACGTTTTAAGCGCACTCACAAATGGCCCGTATAGCCTTGCCTTTTTGCAGTCGAGGGCTGAGTAGGCTGGCGAAGCAATAAAATGTTTACTGATGCGTTACAAATATGTTTTCAATAATTTTTTTTTTAATTTCATATGCGCAACATTTTGGTATTATAAATATGCTGTACAGAATATTTCACCCAATGAACCAAAAACGAGTTTTTTGTAAAAAAAAGTATGATAATGTAACGAAACAAAGGAGTTATAAAATTGTAAGAAACTGTTTTCTTAAATTTTGAATTGGAAAGAAGAGAATCTCTTAACTTTAACTGCGGCAAACAGGTTTTAAGTCTTAAGAAAAACTAGCAGGATATATGTATTGCCTTCTGATAGTAAAGACCTCTCTTTGTTGAGAGCATTGGAGCTTCCATAGCTTCTGCTCCTGCAAATTAGACAAAAGTCACCCAACCGTAGCTGAGAAGCAATATTCCTGGCTTCATAATCAAATACGTACCACGTATGTTGCCTTTTTACTTTCGACGTGGATTATCTCCGCAACAGTGCATCGATGATCTTAATCATTTTGGCGATGACGCTTTACCAAAGACCAGTATTTATGGCGTATGGTGAATTCAACCAAGGTCCAAGATCACCCCAAAAGGGATTTAGTGAAGGTCGTCCACAATCAGTTGTTGTTGCGGAAAGTAAAAAAAAATGTATTCACGGTGGATCCCACGTAATTTGTGAACTGCTCAAAATAAGGCTATTGCCAATTGTTCGAGAAAAATGTTGAAACAATACAATAGCGATGCTTCACTCCATTGGTGCTTCGTAAGAAAACACACAAGAGTACTCAAAACATCGATTTGATGGGTTATCCGGGTTGACTTGACTTGGCACCGAATAACTCCTTTTTTGTTTTGTATATAAAAGGGATCTAAGGCTAAGAAGTCAACGTCAAAGATGCAATTGATGCATTCAAAACGCATGTTTTGATATTTTATTAAGGTTATGTTAAGTTAATCTGTTAGGCCAATAAGTCACGCACAGCTGAAACCGAAACCAATAGTTTTGGGAGAATGCAAAAGAACAGCTGGTACGATGAGGAGTGCTGTGTCGCAGCGGAGAGAAACAGACTGCCTAACTCGTAACGTTACAATCGCAGCATACTCTTGTAGAACCCTCAGAGGTGATCTAATGACAGATGCCCAGAGCATACTAAAATTATGGAGAGAAGACTTCTACAGCCTGCTGAATGTCATTGAAAGAATAATACCAGAAGACGGTAAACCCGATTTTCCAAGCGATGACGATGGAGCAGACGTTCCATTGCCCATGTAGAAGTTCGAACAGCAATTACCCGTCTGAAGAACAACAAAGCGGTGGGTGGTCAAACACGATGGCAAAGAACTGATAAGGAGCATGCAGCAGTTTTTTTGTAGAATATGGTATGGCATGCCCGACGATTGGTATTTGAGTGTGCTCTATCCAATCCACAAAAAGGGATACCTTACAATCTGCGCAAACTTCCGTGGGATTAGCTTTCCCAACATCGTATATAAGGTTATATCGATCGTATAGTGTGAAAGAGTAAAGCTCACCGTCAACAAACTGATTAGACCTTGTCAGTGTGGCTTCAGGCCTGGCAAATCAGCAACTGACCAAATTTTCACAAGGCAAGAAATTTTAATCCCGACCTGTGAAAATTGGATCGATAGGAGGGATTAGAGCTACATATATGCCTTAATGTCTGAATTTGAACGCAAAACTAATACGACTGTGCAAACTGACTAACACCCTATCATGCGACTTCTTAAATCTACTCCTGGATAAAATATTTTGAGCTGCAAAACTAAATGGGGGAGGTACAATTTTCTACAATACTATGTGTATGTATAACTAACTGTTAGCGTACGCCGATGATATGGATATCATTGGGCATAACAGCCGCGTCGTTGGTTCTGCTTACTCCAGGTTAGACAAAGAAGCGAGGCAAATGAGTCATTCAGTAAACGAGAGCTAGACAAAATGTCTCCTGTCATCAAACAAATGCAGTTGTACATAATTTCACCCATCTTGGAACCAATATTAACAGCAACAACAACGTCAGCTTCGAAATCTCACGCAGAATAACTCTTGCCAACAGGTGCTTCTTCGGACTGAGTAGGCAATTGAGAAGTAAAGGCCTCTCTCGACGAACAAACAACGGCGTATACCGCACTCGATGGAACGATGAGCTGTACATAATATACGTTGGCATTGACATAGTTCAAGAGGCAGCGGCTACGCTGTCACCCGAATGGATGTAAACGTTTCAGCTCTAAAAGTATTCGACGCAGTACCCGCCGGGGGAAGCAGAGGAAGTAGAAGAGGGCCAACCCGTTGGAAAGAACGATTCCGATATATTTCGGAAAGCACGAGTGAATCACAAAATTCAAGGTATTAATTTTTTTTTTTTAATTTTGGCTGCTTTCGTTTCTGAATCTTCGAGATAGCAGATCTTTTTTAAGTTTCCATTTCTTGAAAAACATGCTGTTGATGATTTGTACTTTTTTTACTTTACTGGGCTTAGTTGCAAAATATGTGCTTAGCATCCTTAAACAATTAAGAAAAAACGAATAAAACAACAAGACAGGACACCCGCAAATACTTTCACACATTACTGTAAGCACTCATGCGTACGCATACTTTTAGGCGCTTTGCCCGAAATGCTCGCACACTCGAAAGCTGTTGCTACGCTTCATGCGAACCTTTTCAGTCATCACCAGTTGGGCATTTATTTGTACATTTGTCCCGTTATTTTTTTGTGTTTTTTTGCGCTGTCAGTGTTATTTTATATACACTTTACAAGTATCTCTTTTGACAGCTACAAAAACAAAACCCTTTACAATTGTTGAATGAATTGAATGACAACAAAGAGAAAACGAAGAAAATCAATAAAAAAATGTTTGGCCAATGTCGCAGAAGAAATTAAATAATAAAATGAAAAATGTGAAAAAATGTATATAAAATAAATAAAAATCGAAATAAAAGAAAGCGAAACGGATAACATAAAAACGTGTATGCCATTGTTTGTTGTTGTTATTGTGCCAGTGGGAGGTGAGTAACTTAAATAAAATGTTACTTAAACGAATACTCATAACTTTATATATTTCTCCGATATTTGATTATGCCAATACAAAGAAGATTTCTCAAGGGTACTTACTCATACAAATGTACAAAACAAATTCGAAATATATGACAAACAAATACGGAACGAATTTTTCGTCCTTCGACTTGACAATGCATCATGCTCCGTTAACTGGAAGGATACTCAACAGATATATAGTTGAAATTTCAGCTTAAAAATGCATACATTTAGAAATACAGTAGTGTTCAACGAAATAGGTACAGGAACCCAAAAGCTTATATGAAGAGATTTTTGTGGAAAGTTGCCACTAGTTAAAAAATAATTTATTAGATGATAAATTGAATTACATATCGGGTAAGACTTTAAAATGGGTTGAAAACGATAGACATTGTCAGGTAATTATCAAAGAATTAAAATCATACTAATGTAGATTTAACAAGCCACTCTGAAGTATAAATATTAGGGTGTCCTTTCTTAATATTGATAGTAATAACCCGTGCCGCAACGACGATTTATTTCCCATTTAAATAACATGGGGTTTTCGTACTTTTTGCTATTAATTTTTTCTTTGCGAAACCAATTGATACATTGCTGCGACACCAAATTATTTTTGTAAGAAATTGAGTTTCCAAAAAAATCACTTCCTTCAAAGGTATTCAAGGTCAAAGTTGAGCTAAAAATGATTTTTTTTTTAACAAAAAATTTTTTTATAAAAAATTATTATGATTTTTTTGAAAAATTTCAGAGAAACTTTCTCAAGGACCCTTGTCAGGACAGTGATGGTTTGAGTGATCAAAAATGCAATTTTTTCTGTCGATATTTGAAAGCTCGCAATAAGGTGGTAAAGAGAGAGATTCATCTTTTGCGGTTGGTTTTCCTGATTTCTTGATAGACAACTAGTAAAACAATGGTTGGGTACCACTCAGAATATACTATACTGTTCTAGAGATATGGTTGCACCATATCCAGTGGTTCTTAAAAAAAAGGGCAACCATTAGCTTGGAAGTTCTTCTTCAATATTTTTGGGAGGAACAACTGATTTTGAACGAATTCATCATCCCATCGTTAAACACTGACCATTGTTGAGGCTTCATAACTTAATACCGATTTAAGGCACTGCTGCTCAGATAATCCACGTCGAAAGTTGCGAAAAATTATCGCGCGTAAATTTTCACGATTTATTTCCACTTTTTGGCAAAGATGAATATTTCAAGTTACTGTAAATAATACAAGTCGTAGTCGTATGCCAAAACGTACTGAGTATATATAATATCAAAAATCTCAAACTTTACGATCAAGTTGTCAGTTGCCAAATTGCAACATTAGGGCTGCCAAATTCCGAAATATGAACCTAATGTACATCTACTATTCAAAAGTGCTTTGAAAATGCCACTAAGCATGCAAATCAATGCTGGCATACAATATGGCTATATAAAATCTTAAGGATATATAAGTTGAGACGTGTAGCTAATATGAACCGATGTCACATGAATACCAACATCGTGAGCTTTCAATAAATTTTGTTACTTGTTCCGGGATTTTTTACCAAACAATTTTTTATATAATTTGAAGCGATGGAAAGAAAAGGTCCTCTAGCATATTTCTGTAGAAACGTCGATTACTCAGATGTCATAAATTACTGAGAAAATCTATCACAATGATACCAAAAATGAAATCGATGATGTCGGTGAATTTCACAAATGATGTTGTCTACATTCTAATTGTTAGGCAATTTGAAAGATGGGTAAAATGGGGCTTTACATTCTACTTGAGTCCCGCGGATCTCTTTTAAATGTAGAAAAACAAGAATTACGCATTGGTCCACATTCACCCAGTCAAGGCGAATGCGTAAATATTGTATTATCCGCCACTGTCAGTTGTACATATGTCAAGTTACCCTGTTTTGCAACTTCAACTGAATTTTTAAAATATTTGCATATTTATTTTTTGACTTAAGGCAAACATTTTTCTTATGAACAATAAATTAAATTGAGACAAATTCTAAAAAAAACAGCAAAGCTTCTGATCAGGTATGTATTTATCTTTTGTCATATATAAAAGTGATTATATTTATTAAGAAGAATCTTACTATTATGAGAGCAATTTTTGGTTTCGCAATATATTTGATTCACCACAGTTTGCTTGTTGAAGTCATTTTTACATTGAAGTTATGATTTAAGTTAAGCTGTTTTATTTATTGTATTTTACGAACTAATAGATTTTCGTTCGGCTGACAACGAATTTAAGCAACAAAAATATTTCAAACATACATACAAGTATCGTCGCCTAATTTAAACAACGTATCATCAAAAAAATCGAAATTGAGTTTTTTATTGCTTGGGATTCATTATATCATATTTTATACATGTACATAGGCTGCTATATATATTTCTGGACTAGGCAGCACTAAGTGTTGCCAGGTGCAATCTGACATTTCCATTGGAAAGTTTGACATTTTTTAGCATAACATCACTCAGAACGTTTTGTCATTTAATCGTGAATTGTTTTATTTACAGGGAATTTAAAAATTCATCTCGGCCAAAAAATGGAATTAACTCGTGAACATTTTCGTGCGATCATTTTTCACAACTTTCGACGTGGATTATCACGACAAGAGTGCATCGATGAACTAAAATCTTTGTATGGCTATGAAGCACCATCCTATAGCACTGTGAAAAACTGTTACAACGAATTCAATCGTGGCCGACGCTCGCTCAAAGACGAATTCCGTGAAGGTCGTCCAAAAACAGCCGTTGTGCCAGAAAACATCGATGCCGTACGTGAACTGATAATGCAAGACCGTCATGTAACATACCTTCAGATAGAGGCATGCCTATGCATTTCTCCCACCAGCATACATTCGATATTGCATGAACACCTGGCCGTAAAAAGGTTTGTTCTCGTTGGATCCCGCACAATTTGACAATCGCTCAAAAAAGGCTCGTGTGGATTGGTGTAAAGAAATGCTGAAAAAATACGATCGCGGTGCTTCAAAAGACGTTTATAAGATCGTCACAGAGGACGAATCATGGATCTATGCGTATGAGCTCGACCGTGTGAGTCTTCCAAGACGAGCCAAATCCAACGAAAAAAAAACCATTTTCGTTGATAAATATACCTATTTTCATTATTAGGCCAGAAATATATATGTAAATATCATAAAATGTTCAGCTTCCACTGTCAGATATAACCAATAAATAGACATTTTATAACCAACACTCAACTTCTGTTTCAATATGAGTGGTTTCAATAAACCGTTTTTTTTTTTTGGATTTCAGGTAACGATATTTCATTTTGTTCAGTAATTTTTGAGATATCTGGATTTAAGAAAATAAAATACCCAAATCGGCAAGTTTAGTAATTAGGAACAGAGATATCACTCTCATTAAATTTTATTAAGGGCCAATATATTCTACAATATAGTATTTTGGCAGTGAAACTGATTTTAAAAATTTTTGAAATCTAATCAATTGAGTTTGAATTGAGTAACTGAATTGACAAAAGAATTTGCTTAAATTTTATATTCCCAACGGAATCCCAGCTACAAAATTATTGAGAATATAGCAGATGTACTACTGTGATCAAATTGAAAGGTGAATTTTGTCCATTTCATCTCCGAAAACAGGCAAAGTAAAGTACTAATAAAAATTTACCTTTCAATTTGATCACAGTATTTTGGGATGCCTACTTTATCAATAACAACTATTTGCATGAAAAAAGGATTTGGGTTGTGAAATCATCAAAAGCTTGTTTCATGCTATTCCATCCGCCGCTGTCAATAACGGTATCATCTAAAAAAAAACAGTGATTAAAAATCTTCGCGGTGGCAACTAATAGCTAGCAGAGGATCTCAACGTCTTTTATGGATCGACTCAACCATTTTGCTTAAAATATAGGTTATGAAACATATAAATGCTAGACTCGTATCAAAATACCGGAACCTTTTGACGTTGAGTGGAGGTCCCAAAAGATATAATAGACAACGTAGCTGAGCTCGTTATATTATTGAACACGAAAAATTCTAGTGAATGGGTGCTCCGAAATCGAAAGCACTGAAGGTTTTCGCAGCCGACGCTTATAACAAGGGTTTGGCAATTGAACTTAGGCATGTTTGTATTGGCTCAGGAACCTATTTTGTAGGCTATATTATTAGTAGCGGATTCAGGAGATGAAAATGGAAGAAATTCCCCACCGACAAAGCATGAATTCCGATCCATTTATTCAGACATGAAAAAAATGTCGTCAGAACAGAAATATGATAAAGAAAAACCAAGAATCTGTGGCCGACAAAGAAGAGTACTACAGGGTCTCAGTGTACATTCCTCTGTTGGATACAATCGGCAAAGATTTGAAGACGCGCTTCTCTAGAGAAGTATTGGATGGATTTCAACTGAGTTTGCTGCTTCCAGAAAAAGTATGTGCTTTGAAAACCAAAGAAATGGAAAATCTTATTGACTTTTTGATAGATAGATTCAAAGCTCAAAGGTGAACTTGATCACTGGCAGTGCCATTGGGGGCAGAAGCAAAATATAAAAAATATACGATTAAAAAATATACTTCCCGAGAATATGTCGATGTTAATAGTGTATTTTGCTGTACTAACAACCCGACAAAGATTTATACAAATAAAATCTTTGAAATATTATTTAAAATATATGAAGAGAGATCTAATCATTAAAACGATACGCTTGGAAGTGTTGAGCTTTGTGGTAGTAGATAAAGCCGGTTTTCCATTTAACTATCTCCTTTGTTGTCTGAGACGTCCATTTTCAATTCGCGCTTTACCATCCAAGAGTTCATCAACCAAATTATTTATTTGCGATTTGCGGTTTTTTAAAATTGAAAAAAACTAAAGCCTAAATACCCAGGCCCTATTAGCCAGTATCAAAGGGAATCATAACTATAATTATAAAAAATGTTATAATAAAGTTCAATGAAACCTGTTCTTCTAAAGATTTATCAAAAAGTGGGCGAAAAAATGGGCCCTAGTGACCCAAATCTTGAAGCAAAGGTGTTGTCCTTAACAAACCAAAACAAACCAATGTCTGTAGGCGATTGGCGAAAAAAGCTAAAACCAGTGCAACTGTAATTCAAAGAGTGAAGCAAAAAATAACCTAAGAACTTATAAAAAATAAATTTCCCAAAAAAGTCAACGACAAATAAAAATAGGGAGGGTGTTATAATGGACGATGAGACATACGTCAAAATGGACTCAAGAACATTACCAGGTTTCCAATTCTATACAAAACCAAAAGATGGTAACTGTCGACCAGTCAGTGACAACAATCGAAATAGAAAAATTTGGCGAGAAAATACTCATCTGGCAGGCTATTTGCTCTTCCGGCCTTAAGACCACGCCACTTTTCACAAAGGGTACTACATTGGCCGACAACTGTGAGGAAGAGTCTCTAAACCGTCGCCTAATACCATTTTATAAGAAACACATTGTGTACACATTATTTTGGCTCGATTTCGCCACAGTGCACTACGCTCAATCCACTTTAGCTTTGTTAAAGGATAACAATGCCAATTTTGTTAAAATAGAGGAGATCCTTCCAAATGCTCCAGAATTTCGCCCGGTAGAGAAGTATTGAGCAATTGTCAAACGGAAATAGAAAATGGATCGTCGAGCTGCCGAAAACGTCGACGAATTTAAAAAAAACTAGCTTAAAGCAAGTCGAGTCGTTACAAAGAAGGTGTGCAGAATTTAAGAAAGAGAATTAAAAGAAAAATTCGACATAAATTAAGATAATAACTTTTTTCACTAGTTTTAATTAAAAGTGGATAAAAACTCTTCTCTTTGTTAAAAGTTACAAGCAAAAATGAATAAAACCCGTTACATTACAAATAAAATATTGTATGCAGTTTCTTCGCGGTAGAGTCATTAAGTAATATTATTTACCTCTAAAATTCGTGAACACAAGAAAAGCATATATTTCAATCTAACTATCCCGACCCCACAAACAGCGCTGTTAAAATAAAAATTTGGAAAAAAGCATAGTGCAACTATTTTATTATTTTTTTAATCATGACTACAGTGCAAAGTAAGATTACAGCAACGTTGCGAAGTGTTTAAAATAATATGTCAACTATATAATCTTCTCTAGATAAGTTGTATTGTTGTTGTGCCATTTGCTTTTTGTTTTTGTAAGTCCTTTCTAAAATGTTAAATTTTACTCTAGTCTATCCTTTAATGTCTCTCCGAAGCCCATCCCATTTATGAAAGTATATAAAGTGAACGAGAACTTGGCGATCTTGAATGAGAACGAATCGAAAATTAACTGTACAAAACGAGACTAACTTTTCTACTTACCGACAAGTTGGTTCTCAAATTAATCACAAACAATTGGATTGCGGTAAAGGAGATCTCCTGCTGAGCGCGTTGCATGAAATAGATGATTAATTTGTGGCAACGTTTATCCAAAGCCAACCAATTGCAATGGAAAATTGCTAGAGGTAACTTAGCGCTGTCCGCCTCGAGCATCGAAGCTTGATAACAGGTGGGAGTGGTCTGCCAGAATACGGGTAACAGATAAACTAACGTGACCAGCTTGGTCGATGCATCGCCAAATACGAACATGTTAAGCATACAGACGCAGAGTATAGCGGCATATACAGTAAATTGAAAGAAGGTGGTGAGCGAAAGGATCTTGCCAACAGTATCGGAAATCCTTTAGATTTGAAGAAGTCAAAATAAAATATATAGTGTATTAAATACGTGTTAGATATAAATTACACGATACTCACTGCAGTATTTCTTGATGCGAAACGATGCAATCGACTAATTCTTCAAAATTCTCCTGGTCACTAAAATCGGGATTAAGGCCCAAACGACTCACACGATCCGACAAGAGATTCATATGTGTACGCAAAGCACGTATATATAAAGCAGGAAACGAGTCCATTGTCAAACTCATTTGTAGCAGTTCGTGCAGAAATACTACCTCAAAGATGAAGTGAAGCCAAAATCTCAAATTAGATTCTGGCAACCAATCAATGAATGGCAAGTTATTGCCATGCGGATATTCATGTATGCAAAGCGCTACCAACCAACTTGATATGCCAAACAACCAATACACAATGCAAAAAACAACAAATATGCGTGTGCAAGTTTTGACTGAGTCTCTGATTTGCATCTGATCTTGCGGTCGCTGATAACGTTTATCCAAAGCGTTGAAAATCTTTCTGATGTCATCCACACGGTCAATATTGGCTTTAATATAAACAGCTTTCAAAGGGAATACAATACTATTAATAGCGACTCCTAAATGCGCAAGTACGATTGTTATCGGTAAAGAGTGCATAGTTTTTACCACTCCAGAAACAAACAGATAAGGGCAGCTGAAAATGCAACTCCAACAAATAAGCTGATGAATTACGTCAACAATACGTTTCGGTATTTTTGGTAAAAAACCGATTGCAGCAAAACTACGCGACAAGAGTACAAATGATTCAGTTGTCTCGAAGTCATGCTTGCCGCGACCATAAAATAAATCGGCGATTTTACGCATTTCGATGCTTCCTTCGGTCGCTTGAAGAAATCTCTAAAACTCTTAGAAAATGAAATATTATCTATTGTACTGCTGCTTCTACTTTCTCTTAAACGAATTCTTGACTTGATCAGGCGTTTTTGACGCAATGTTTCTTAAAATCTCTTCGTGAACTGAGGTTTTCCTTCCTTCCTTCGAAATTTTGAAGTACAAATACCGATGTTCACTACTCTTCTTTAATTTTTGAGCATATTCACAACATTTTTGTTTGATCCAATAAAAAATATTCAAAATGGTAAAGTCCCACAATGTCTACCCGTTCAAGTCTGCACTTTACGGAAACACGTCTGCAAGCTCTGATTGCTAATTTCTTTTGCGCTCAAGTTTGCGGTTCAATTTTCCTAAATAGTCTGCGAAGTCTTAACATAATATTTAATTGCTGTAGATATGTATCACAAATATTTGTTGGAATTTAAACCCAAGAGTGTTTATTTCAACTGGAGAATTATTCGCGCGTATTCGTTAAAAAATATAAATCAGTCGATGTTCTTGAAAAGGTCTTACAGAAAGCTATCAGTGGAACCAAAATTAATAGTGCCGCCACTAATCAATCAAATCTCAAAAATAGAATTTTGCTATTCCCCGTAGGCCGGAGTCTGCATGAAAATGACAATAAACCTCAACTAGTAGAATAAACCTCATTAAGTTCGATAGAAGTTCATTTCTTTACAGGGCAAATTCCAACAGTCATCAGTCCAGAGCAGTATGGAAGCACAACTAGTATTAGTTTCGGCTACAAAGTCTGACCGGAGACTTAATTTTGGTACCGCGTGGAGCAGGAGCTCTTGGAGTTCGCTCTTGCTCATGCGGATTGGCCCATCGAGGAGGACCGTGGTGGTTGTGGTTAACACCCAAATGCGGGAAGAACTGACACTTTGTCAGTTGAATGTGGAATAGCATTGCAACCGGGTGCCGAACTTAAAGTACGGCAGTGATTTTAGATGAGCCTCGAGTCCTACGAAGGTGATTAGTGTGTCCATTCCCCACTGCCAATTGGTACTGAAAATGCCTGATATTTTCTAGGCGCTGATCAACGCATTGATTTGATCCGCTGTGCTTTTGAGCGCCGTGAAGTAAGGCTGTCGTATCCACACCGGATGTTATAGCGCTCTTCATGGACAGTAACGCTCCATTTTGAAAAAAATCACGGTCCGATGATTCCAACAAACCAAAAACCACGCCAAAAATAACAGATCATGACATATTAAAAATGGCCGAAACGACACTTAGAAATCATATCATCCTTATTGAAAATACCAGGGTTTTCATGTACATAGTTATGTTTTCAAGTAAATTTTCGCACTGGTCGTCAATGCCGTGTGAATCTGGCAATTGAAAACTCAATTCATATTTTATTTATGTATAAAATGAAATATTCTAATTGGTGTGAAATTATTATATACAAACATTGTTGTAAACTGTTATTCATATTGGAAAATAATTGCTCATTGTCAAAGCAATTATTATGACAAATGCATTATTTGCTGAGCATATATGTAGTAAAAATATGAAAATATACAGCGAAGTCGATGGTATGCTTCACATCCTTCTTTCTCCTTATTGGCGTAGACACCGCTTCACATATCTAGGTTACGTGTATTGCGAAATACCGAAATTCGGGTCGTTCCTTTTAGAATGGAGAAGTAATATAAAAAATACACTTTAACACCTCAACTAACTTGAGTCGGTTCTCGGAATTATTGACACGACACTGCAATACAATTTATACGTATGCTTTCTACAATTGAAAGTCGTACTTGCTTTCGAGACCTTATAGAAATTTAAAAAAAGATAGTGAAAAGCGAATAACCGTTACTTCTGAAAGGCAATTCTTCAAGAACAAAATCCAAGCTATAAATTGCCTGTTGTCTAAAATATTGGAAGAAGTTAAACAGTGGCTGGTAACTGTACTAGAAACAATCAAATGTAACTGCAGATCAACAGATAAAACGAGATTCTATAGCTTGTCGTTTATTTCCAGAAGTATACAAGCCCCGCTCTCATAACAAATATAAGTAGTACTGAGAGAAGACGAATAGTTTCAATTAATATATTGAGTAACATGTAGCAAGGGTATAACAACCGCTTCAATAAATCTAGTTTATTGATTGAACCTTGTAAATGTTTTAACTCTTGCAACCAGTTGCTACAGGGTACAGTACGAGTAGTTTTGTTCAACTAACGGTTGTACATATCACCTAGAACTGATTGAGATAGATATACGGTCATATAAAGGGTGATTTTTTAAGAGCTTGATAACTTTTTTTTAAAAAAAAACGCATAAAATTTGCAAAATCTCATCGGTTCTTTATTTGAAACGTTAGATTGGTTCATGACATTTACTTTTTGAAGATTTTGAAGAATCGCGAGCTGTGTGGCATGTAGCGCCATCTTGTTGAAACCACATGTCAACCAAGTTCAGTTCTTCCATTTTTGGCAACAAAAAGTTTGTTAGCATCGAACGATAGCGATCGCCATTCACCGTAACGTTGCGTCCAACAGCATCTTTGAAAAAATACGGTCCAATGATTCCACCAGCGTACAAACCACACCAAACAGTGCATTTTTCGGGATACATGGGCAGTTCTTGAACGGCTTCTGGTTGCTCTTCACCCCAAATGCGGCAATTTTGCTTATTTACGTAGCCATTCAACCAGAAATGAGCCTCATCGCTGAACAAAACACGCGCGCGAAACACATTTCGAACCGAACACTGATTTTGGTAATAAAATTCAATGATTTGCAAGCGTTGCTCGTTAGTAAGTCTATTCATGATGAAATGTCAAAGCATACTGAGCATCTTTCTCTTTGACACCATGTCTGAAATCCCACGTGATCTGTCAAATACTAATGCATGAAAATCCTAACCTCAAAAAAATCACCCGTTATAAATGATCAGGATTACAAGAAAAGTTGAAATCTGAGTGACTGTCTGTCTGGCCGTAAGTTGAATAAAATTGAGATATCTTGATGAAACTTGGTATGCAGGTTCCTTAATAAAAAAAAATATTAGAAGTTCGGAGATGGACGTAATCGGACCACTGCCAAAAACCTATAAAATACCAAAACTAAGCACCGAAATAAGATATAAAACTGTAATTTGGCATACGCATTTGGGGAACGCAGTAGCAAGGGTTGTGAAAAATTTTTGGAAAAATGGGCGTGGCCCCACCCTCTAATCAACCAAATTTTCTAAGCTCCAATAATATAAGAACTCCTACCTACAGTGTAAAAATGGATGACATTGGATTGAAACACCGCTCATTACCCATATAACGGTACTATTCCAAACTACTAAAAGCACAATAAATCAATACCTAAAAACGCCAGAGACATTAAATTTTACCTCCGAGATGGTATGAGAGGGCTTTATGAAGGCCGGTACGAAACTTGCACGAAGGGCGTGGCACGGTTTACTTTTTGGTGAAATCCCATATCTCGGAACTCGACTAACCGATTTCAACTACATTTAGTACGTACCATTCCTTTATTCCTATATAACGGTGAACACCCACGCCTACTTAATTCAATGTGTGAGATATACAATTGAAATTAAGACAGAATCCTTTCCTGACAATATTAACTCTGTGTATTAAAAATGGCTTGGATCAAATCAATACTTCCCTGAGGCCCCATATATAATATCAATATAAGGAATTTCGAACTTCCAGGTGACTTTATGCTGGATATATCGATCAATATTTGAGTTATCTCAAAGAAATTTTCAGAACACATTTTACTCATAACAGTCTATCACTGTGCCTAAGAGGGATACAATTGGGCGAAAACTTGATCTAGCCTCTACATAACCATTACCAAGATTTTCGAACTTCCGGCTGATTTTGTATAATGACTACGTATAATAATCTCTTATTCGGCTCAGTTTTGTTTTGTTAGTTTTACTGCTGGGTAGACACAACGTTATACTTTGCATGTTAAATTTTGCACTTGTTGCCAATGTGGTGTGAATTTAGGAATGAAAATTTGTAATTAATATTTCAGAGCATAAAATAAATAATTGTAAATGCCTGATAAAATAATAGTAACTATAAATATATAATTATAATACAAATTTATGATATAAAGTCGAGTTTGATATCAGGTTATATAATATTTATTATTGTCAAGGTTACTCTTAGCATAAGAGTGATTGCCATGAAAGTTTCTAACACCCAGAAGGAAACGTCGACGACTCTATAAAGCATATTGTACATTGTAAAGCATATATACAGTCTGTCAAGTAAGAGCGTGGTCGGGATAATTTATAAAAAAAAATTATTTTATGAAACTTTCATATTTATATATACATTGTATTGTAATGATGCAATTTGGTCAATACTGTGTCCAGTCACCACCGGCGTCGATAATTGCCTGACATCTCCGAGGCATGCTTTTTACTAATTTGGCGGCATATTCTAGTGCAAGGATCTCAAGATCCGACAATTTCGTAAGACAACTGCTTCAAAGTGCATGTGCGTCTTCCACGAAGCTTCTGTAACGATGCCAGATTGAGTTTTCCACTGAGTACAGAGCTTGCTGCGGTGTTTAGGATCTTTGTCCTCCTGCAGAATCCAATCTTCATTTTTTCTGATGAACCATCGTTTGGCAGACGGCAGTAAAGCCTTTTTGTAAATTTTTATCATTTTCTCGGCATTTAGGTTGTCAGTAAAGAGGTACAAGTGCCGAATCCGTGCTTTGAGAAGCAGCCCCAAAGATGCACCTTTATGCCATGTTTTACGGTCCACTGAACAAGCCTATTAGTGGAAGTTGACCAGGCTCGCGAGAGGACAGAACGTGCCTATATAGAACATTCATCAGTTTTCAAAACCTCTATCTATATTCTCATGCGCCCAAGCGAGTTTCTTTGTCACAAGTTTTTCAGTCAACAGAAGATTCCTCGTTGTGTTGCGCCATTTCAGATCATGAGTATGTATGAAGAAGGGTTCGGATAGTTTCTTAGGATATATCTAAACCTTTTGCCATTCATTTTGCTTGTCCTTGCCGCAGTGTCGCAGCAGGATTCCGCGAAAACAGATTCACTATTGTTTTTTCATCTTTTTTGTTCACTTTTCCTATCGAACCACGTTCTGGTAAATCATTGACATTTTCAGTCATTATATATCGCTGTATCCACTTTTGTACAAATGCCTTCGACCTTCTCATATATTTAGCAGCCGCTGATTGCGACAGTTTGGGACCTTTCGGGTGGATGCAAAGGAGCACAGCTTCGTAGCACTTATTGCGTTTAACGCCATCATTGATATTTTAAAAGGTCAACGAAAATTGAAGCTTTATTGTTAATGCATCAAAAACTATCGGCTCCCGAAGGACTTAGAGCGAAATCTTTCATTAACTGTCGGTAAAGTCGACCACGCTTTTACTAGACAGACTGTATATTCAACAGAGTCGACTTTTTTTTACAAAATAAAGCGCATGTGTGCTATAGCAACCCTTAACCCTCAAATCTTACGTAACCACCGTTAGGCAGGTATAATATACGATAATGCTCGTTTATTTATATTTCCTTATGTGGAATTAAATTTTGTCTCGTATTATTTTGGGTGGATGGAACCATGTGTATAAATTCACGTAAGTGAGAAAAGCTCTCTGAGCGCCACTTGGGAATGGCCAGAAACGATTATTTATAAGCAGCTCACGACTTCCGGTCTTAGACCAAATATCCTCTGAGTAATTAACGACGAGCTAAAGTAGAAAGGCGAACCAACCCTCCATAGGGTTGTGCGCTGTGTTTGGAACCCGCCACGTAAAAAATGCTCTCAACGATAAGTAAATAACAGCCTCGGATGAGAGGCCTCCGTTTTATAAAACAGACTACCTCGAAAAGTTAAAGTCGACCACAACAATTGCGGGATGGAATAGATACCGTGAGTTGAAGAGGGCATCGACAAGCATTTGCAGACAAACAAAAAGAGAGGTCGAAATGCGTGAGTACGAAGAGCATGACAACCTCGCCAACAGGGATAATGCTCGAAGATTCTACGAAGAGATGCGGCGAATAACGGAAAGTTTCGAAACCGGAGCACACTCTAATAGGACCCAAAGTGGTGATCTAGTATCTGATATTCAGTAATTACTGAAATTATGGAAGGTGTACTTCCCCAGCCTACTGAATGGCAGTGAAGACTCCTAATTTCACAAAACTACACTAGGGTTCAATTTCAAAGTTATAACTACACTTCAACAGTAGAGTAGTAGATCGAGAAATGTGTTGAAATTATTGGAGCGTAAACATAGAATACAACAGATTAGAAATCTCGGCATTTTAAGCATTGGCGATTAATAATTTCCCTCAATAAAATTATAGCCAAAATTTGATTGCTGTGCATCTAATTTATTTTGCCATTAAACATCACTACAGTGCAATTGATATTTTTAAAAAATTGTATTGTGTTGTTCTGTGAATAACTACTAATAACAGTAACTTTCTCTACTTTGTCGTTTCCACTTGTAACGCTAATAAGTAAATTTTCACTTTCACTTCTGGTTATAGTGTGCATCCAAACCCATTTCCTTTATGAAGGTATACAAAGTAAACGAGAACTTGGCAATCTTGAAAAAGAACGAATTCAAAATTATTTCTTTAAGCATGGCATTATTCGGAAGTAACTTTCTCACTTACCGACAAGTTAGTTCCCAGGTTAATTTGAAACAATTTGATTGCGGTAAAACAGATCTCCTCCTGGGTGCGTTGCATGAAATATATGATCAATTTGTGGCAACGTTTATTCAAAGCCAACCAATTGCAATGGAAAATTGCCTCAGGTAATTTACTACAGTCCGTCTCGAGCATCGAAGCTTGATAACAGGTGGGCACAGTCTGCCAGATGACAGGTATGAGATATATCAACGTACTCACCTTCACCTTCAAATCGCCAAATATGAACATATTAAGCATGCAGACGCAGATAAGGGCCGCATAGACAGTGAATTGAAAGAACGTTGTGAGGGAGAGGATCGACCCAACGGTATCGGAAATCCTTTAGAATGCAGAAATAAGCAAACCAAAAAAAAATTTAGTACATAATCTATATATTTTATTTATATGAAGTTAGCTGATTCTAAATGCGTATTTCGGGAGAGGACCAAACAGGACAAACGTAGAGATTTTTCTCAAAACAACCGATACTCACACAAGTATTTCCTGATGTGAAACGATGCAATCGACTAATTCCTCAAAATTCTGTTGATCACTTAAATCGGGATCTAAGCCTAAACGACTCACACGATCCGTCAAGAGTCTGATATGCGTACGAATATTACGTATATAAACTGCCGGAAATGAATCATTTATACTTTGTAAATGCAGCAAATATTGTAAATTGATTATCTCCACAATGGAGTGAAGCCAATATTGAAAATTCCCTTCTGGCAGCCAATCAATGAATGGAAATACATTGCCATGCGGATATTCATGTGCGAAAAGCGGTACCAATCCACTTGAAATACCGAAGAACCAATACAGAGTGCAACAGGCTGCAAAGATCCGTGTGCTAGTTTTAACCGACTCTCTGATTTGTATATTTTCTTCTGGCGTCTGATAACGTTCATCCAATCGTTTGAACAGCAAATTGATGTCATGCAAATGATTCATATTGTTTTTAATGTAAATCGCCTTCAATGGTAATGCGATACAATTAATAGCGACTCCCAAGTTAGACAATAGGAGTGTTATGGGCAAATCGTCCATCATATCTATTAATCCCGCAAAATACCAAACAGGACAGGTTAATATGGAGCACCAGCAAATAATCTGATGAATTATGTCAACAATACGCTTCGGTATTTTTGGTAAAAAACCAACTGCAGCCCAACCACGAAACAAAAGTACAAATGATTCAGTCGTTTCGAAGTCATCCTTGCCGCGGCCATAAAATAAATCGGCGATTTTACGCATTTCAAATTTTCTTGCAATCGCTTTAAGCAATATTTAAAATCTCTACTTCACATTAAAAGTTTAACTCCTCTTTCGCACTACTAAGTTCCGTCTTCGCGCTGCACACTCTTGAGTCCAAACTTGCTTTGACGAGATCCACAAAGTTTCGCAAAGTCGTCTTTTGGATTTGGGTCTGCCTTTCTTTTGAAATTTAGAAGAGCAAGTAACAGTGTATTCACAGCAATTTTTTATCCAAAAATCCCACTAAGTCTTTTAATTGAAGATCGTATGAGACGGAGACACGTCTGAACGTTTTAATTGCTTATTTCTTCTGAGTTTATGTTGGCAGTTCAATTGACTCAATAATTCGAAAATTACTTAATTTCTTATTACATTGTAGGCATATCAATGTTTGTAAGAAAATATACACTTAAGGTCGTTTGAAGCACGGGGAAAGCAAAAATACTAGTCTGCTATTAACCAGCACTTATCACAGGCGATTATTAAGATAGTCTTTCTAGATTCTATTGTCACAATTTCAAATGCTGGAAACACGAAAGATCCTCCGACGCCATATAGACGCCATATAACAGAGTATACTTATAAAGATTGTGAACGACTTATGTACAAGTGCTGAGAGCGTTTCAGATGGAGTTTCTAAATTGTTATCGAAGAAACTAATTTTTCTTTTGCCTTGTGACTATGTTTATAAAAAGGTTTAGTTTCTAAACAAATCTCAATTCAATGAAGTAAATTATATATCCGAAGATAAGCCAGAACATTGTATCGACCAGGTATGTACCGAAGCAATATGGAATAATACTACTCTTCCAAGTTCAAATGAGGAAGCACCCAAAAGCCAACTACTGCTGACAATAAAGGAATCGGAACACTCAGGAAACATATGACTGTGGTGTAAATACAAAGCTGTTAAATATGTATATCCACTAGGGACATATGTATGTCCTGCGTGTAATATTTTGCACTTGTTGCCAATGCGGTTCGAATCCGGCAATAGCAAACATGAATTAATATTTTATTAATATAAAAAATAAATTATTCTAGTAAGAACGAGTACAATTAATAAGTTAATGTTTTATATCGACAGTTAGTGTAAACAAATAAACCGTTTTTCAAGTTAAACAATATTTCTAATTCCCAAGCATGATTTATAGATACTACGGGCAACAAGGATGAGTTCCTACGTTCATCAATATATGTATTTAAATAGCAAGTCTAGTTTTCCCAGACCAGTTAGGCAACATGATGAAACAGATGAGTCTAACGGACGTAAATCGCACCACCAAGACGATTACGCAGATTACCGATATGGCCAACAAAATTGGTTTCTGAACCAGTTTGATTCAAGCCGATTGTTTGATTGGAATTATGCTAAGATTCTATTTAAAGATAAGCATAAAATTATTTATCGCTCGCCATTGCCCGAAAAACTTAAAATAGTTAAAAAAAAAAAACAAATAAGAAAAAGCTAGGTTCGGATATAACCGAACATTTCGTACTCTAGCAACTTACAAGAATTAAAACTAGGGAAATATGTTTAGGTACATAAGGGTTGTTAGTTATATAGTGTCTAGGGCAAGTTTTCGCCCAATTCTATTTATTTTAAGCGCAAATATAGACCGTTATGAGTAAAATACGCTTTATAATTTTCATTGAGATAACTCAAATATTGGCCGATATATGCAGTATAAAGTCACTCGCAAGTTCGTAAATATATTTACATTAGATATACGGGGTCTCAGGGAAGTATTCGCCTGATTCAACCCATTTGTAACACAGAGACATAATACTATTAAGAAAGGATTCTTTCTGAACTTCAATTTTATATCTCACACATTGACCGATAAAAGGTCAACTATAAATACTGGTCCACATATTCACTACCTAGAAGCTTGACCAATTTGGTTTGATTAGGGAAATTTTTAGAGATAAGGTGTCACACTTTGAAAACACTATTTATGCAACGTTTAATTCTGATATAGTATTTATTTCTTGATTTGTATACTGGAAAGTAAAAGATTCAAATGGAATTTAAATTTTTGTTAATAGGGAAGTGGGTGTTATTGTAGCCCGACTACGCATATTTTCACACTTTAACATACGAATTTCATGGTAACATTACATACCAAACATGGTCGACATCGGTCGAGAAGGTCCTGAGGTATGGGTTTTCGCAGAAATGTGGGAGGTGTCACGCTCATCGCTCATCGGGACTCCAGTTACTTTAAAGCCCCCTCAAACCCACTCAGGGATAAAATTCTATTTAGGGCGCTTTACGTAGTTTTTAACAGTAACGTTATATGGGGAAGGAGCGGGGTTATGATCGGATTCCATTCAACTACTTACTGCCGGCAGAAGTTGTTATAAGATTTGTGATGGACGAAGTTTTGTTGTTGTAGCTTTAGTGATTTAAGAGATAAGCACATTAAGCTTATTAAACGTTGGGGTCACGCCCACTATTTCAAACCTTTCTTCCCGCAGATGTTCCTTTCTATTGCTATTTCATGTACCACATTACAGTTTTATATTTTAAATTACTGATTAGAAACGGAACCGCATATGTTTTTAATTAATGTCGTTTTTAGGCGTGGCGCATCTTCGACCACCTCTACACCAGAACGAAAACGTTGAAACCATCGTTGTGGGGTGAAAATGGAAACTGTATCGGGTCCATAAACTGCACAAATTTTATTGGCGGCTTGAGATGCATTTTTGCCTTTATCGTAGTAGTACTGTAAAATATGCCGTATTTTCTCTTTATTTTGCTCCATGTTTACGACGCTATAACTCACGAACGACTTAAAAGAAACGACAATCAATCAAACACTTGCTAGCGCGTGAAATGAGCTTTCCAAAAAGGTATAGCATGACCCGATGCGACGAATAAAACTAGAACCACGCGCTTTCCGCGCCCATTAGCGAAAATACCGCAAGACTTTTTTGACAACCTAATATAAACCGATATCTATATCGGATGATACGCACAACCATTAAGTGTACAAAACTAATGTACTCTGTAGAAAATGTTGCAAGAGTATAAAAATAATAACCATTATATACACCGCTCCGAAAACCGCAACAAGCTCTTACACCTCCGGGTTTGATATCTTAAGGCATTCGTAATATGGATTTTTTTTTAACTATAGTTCAATTAAAAATTTTATATTTCGATATAAATAGATGTAAAGTTGACTTGCTGATACAGTTAGGTATTTGAAATTCCTCGACAAAATTGTATTCTCGCGCTTGTAACAAGAATAGAAAATTTTATCCGCTCCAACGGAAATTTTACCATAAATACTATATTTTCGTAAGATATATAAGTAGAAAGTACATGAACGATTATATTTTTGAAATCAATGAGAAATAGGAGCTCGCATGTAGCCTCCTAGAAAACAGTCAACTCGACTTGAGTTTAGGTTAAATGAAATTAAGTTCAGATAAACCTACCCCTTTTTTGTATTACAACTAAGTACAGTCAATTCTTTTAATCCTTAGGACAGCGTGAATAAATATAAAAATAGGCATTCGTTTTGATTAACTATATATTATAATGATAAAAATGTTGCAGCCAAGCCTGATTGGAGCTTCCTAACACCAAGTAATCCAAAGTTTTATTGAAAATTAAAGTAAGCTTTTTGTTCCTCGATTTGATCTTCCCTCAATCAGTAGGGAAAACAATTTCGTTGCCTCGGCGAAATATCTAGAAGTTAAAATCGATACCAAACTGAACTGGAAAATTAACATTAAAAAACAGAAAGCAAGCATATACACGGATAGCCAGACTGTATATCTGGTCTTGTCGACAACACAAATTCTAGCGTAGTCAACAACTACATGAAGGCTTTAAGCTCACTAGCGGGTCTACTCCGCTTGTCCATAATTTATGTTCCCAGTAACAGAGGCGTTTTCGGCAACAAAAAGGTAGACGAGTAGGCATAGAAAAAACTAATACTGCAAAACTAATACGGCTATGTAAACTGACTGACGTTGAGCAATACGAAAAGTTCCATCAGGATCGGGATGGACCTCTCAGAGGCGTTCGATACTAAACGAAATTTTCGAAAGAGCGACTTCCTATCGTGCGACATCTTCAATCTACTGCTGGACGAAATAATGCCAACTACAGATTTGAGCAGAGAAGGTACTATCATCTACAAGAGTGTATAACTGGTGGCGTATGCCGATGACATCCATAACATTGGCCATTAGATCTGCTTTCTCCAGGTTGGGCAAAGAAGTTAGGGAAATGGGTTTCGTAGTAAATGAGGGCGAGACGCGACTAGGTTACCACGTCGTAGATGATTTCGTCTATCTTGGAACCAACACTAACAGCTACAACAACTCATTCTCGAAATCGAACGCAAAATAACTCTTGCCAACAGGAGGTCGACTGACATAAACAGCTGCTGTAAATACACTGGTTGACAGATCGCGCTAATTTTTGGCATCTTAATTAAAGACAGTTGTACCTAGGAAAAAAAATTTACCTGTCTGTCATACGAACGGGAGATGAGAGGGGAAAATGAAGAATATCCGCACTTTACTACTTTCTTCACTGGGTGTATATGGCTACTAGAATGGGCACGGGCAACCGCCTTGTAATAATATTTGACCAAGCTCCAAGCTAGGAATTAATAGGGTGTCTTCTCCAGCCTGCTGAATGGCAGTGAAAATAACACTAGGAGATGGTGAACCCGATTCCCCAAACAGTGACGGTGGAGCACACGCTCCATTGCTCGAACATGAAGATCCCAAGGGGCCAATGGATTGACCCCGAGCTATTCGAATACAGCGGAGAACCACTGATAAGGAGCATGCATCAGCTTCTTTCCCCGACGAATGGAATTTAAGTATGTTGTGTCCAATCCACAGAAAGGGAGACTTAACAATCTGCGCAAACTATCTTGGGACAAGCCTCCTCAGCAACGCATATAAGATTCTATCGAGCACATTGTGTAAAAGATTAAAGCCCACCGTCAACAAACCTTATTGGACCTTATCAGTGTGGCTTTAGAAGACCTGGAAAATCAACAACTGAAGAGATATTTACCGAGCACCAAATCTTGGAAAAGACCCGTGAAAAGACGATCGGCACACACCACCTGACTTTGATTTTTGACTGCACGAAAAGGATCTGCCTTTATGCCGTTTCAGATAAGACGTCTCCCTATCGTGCGATTTCTTCAATCTAGTGCTAGAGAAAATAATTCGACCTGCAGATCTTAATCGAGCAGATACAATCTCTTAAAAGGGTGCACAGCTGCTGACGTACGCCAATGCTATTGATATGATTGGCATCAACATCCGCGTCGTTAGTTCTGCTTTCTCCAGACTTGATAAGAAAGCAAAGCAAATGGGTCTAGTAGTGAACGGGGAAAAAGCAAAATATCTCCTTTCATCAAACGAACAATTGTCATACTCGCGACTTGGCTCCCACATCACTTTTGACAGTCATAAATTCTTCTAAATAATTTCATCTATCTTGGAACCAGTATAACCGACAAAAACCATCAGCATCGAAATCCAAAGCAGAATAATTTATATAAGTCACTTGTGTCAAAAAGGGTTGAATCGGATAATCGATGAAATATCGACCCTTTAAACATTGGCGATTAATAATTTCCCTCAATAAAACTATGGTCAAAACTTTATTGCTGTGCATCTAATTTATTTTGGCATTAAACATCACTACAGTGCAATTGATATTTTTAAAATATTGTATTGTGTTGTTCTGTGAATAACTACTAATAACTGTAACTTTCTCTACTTTGTCGTTTCCACTTGTAACTCTAATAAGTAAATTTTCACTTTCACTTCTGGTTATAGTGTGCATCTAAGCCCATTTCCTTTATGAAGGTATACAAAGTAAACGAGAACTTGGCAATCTTGAAAAAGAACGAATTCAAAATTATTTCTTTAAGCATGGCATTATTCGGAAGTAACTTTCTCACTTACCGACAAATTAGTTCCCAGGTTAATTTGAAACAATTTGATTGCGGTAAAACAGATCTCCTCCTGAGTGCGTTGCATGAAATATATGATCATTTTGTGGCAACGTTTATCCAAATCCAACCAGTTGCAATGGAAAATTGCCTCAGCTAATTTACTACAATCCGTCTCGAGCATCGAAGCTTGATAACAGGTCGGCACAGTCTGCCAGATGACAGGTATGAGATATATCAACGTACTCAACTTCACCTTCAAATCGCCAAATATGAACATATTAAGCATGCAGACGCAGATAAGGGCCGCATAGATAGTGAATTGAAAGAACGTGGTTAGAGAAAGGATCGACCCAACGGTATCGGAAATCCTTTAGAGTGCACAAATCAGCAAACCAAAACAAAAGAATAGAGTACATAAAATACATACTATAATATATATATGAAGTTAGCTGATTCTAAATGCGTATTTCGGGAGAGGACCAAACAGGACAACAACAACCGATACTCACTGCAGTATTTCCTGATGTGAAACGATGCAATCGACTAATTCCTCAAAATTCTGTTGATCACTTAAATCGGGATCTAAGCCTAAACGACTCACACGATCCGTCAAGAGTCTGATATGCGTACGAATATTACGTATATAAACTGCCGGAAATGCATCATTTACACTTTGTACATGCAGCAAATATTGTAAATTGACCATCTCCACAATGTAGTGAAGCCAATATTGAAAATTCCCTTCTGGCAGCCAATCAATGAATGGTAATTTATTGCCATGCGGATATTCATGTACGAAAAGCGGTACCAATCCACATGAAACACCGAAGAACCCATACATAGTGCAACAGGCTGCAAAGATCCGTGTACTAATTTTAACCGACTCTCTGATTTGTATATTTTCTTCTGGCGTCTGATAACGTTCATCCAATCGTTTGAACAGCAAATTGATGTCATGCAAATGATTCATATTGATTTTAATGTAAATCGCTTTCAATGGCAATGCGATACAATTAATAGCGACTGCCAAGTTAGACAATAGGAGTGTTATGGGCAAATCGTCCATCATATCTATTAATCCCGCAAAATACCAAACAGGACAGGTTAATATGGAGCACCAGCAAATAATCTGATGAATTATGTCAATAATACGTTTCGGTATTTTTGGTAAAAAACCTAGTGCAGCCCAACCACGAACAAAAGTACAAATGATTCAGTCGTCTCGAAGTCATCCCTGCCGCGGCCATAAAATAAATCGGCGATTTTACGCATTTCAAATTTTCGTGCAATCGCTTTAAGCAATACTTAAAAACTCTACTTCACATTAAAATTTAAGTTCCTCCTTTACACTACTAAGTTCCGCCTTCGCACTGCGCACTCTTGAGTCCAAACTTGCTTGTTTCGCAAAGTCGTTTTTTTGGATTTGGGTCTGCCTTTCTTTTGAAATTTAGAAGAAATTTAGTGTATTCACAGCAATTTTTTATCCAAAAATCCCACTAAGTCTTTTAATTGAATATGAGACGGAGACACGCCTGAACGTTTTAATTGCTTATTTCTTCTGAGTTTATGTTGGCAGTTCAATTGACTTAATAAGTCGAAAATTACTTAATTTCTTATTACATTGTAGGCATATCAATGTCTGTAAGAAAATATACACTTAAGGTCGTTTGAAGCACGGGGAAAGCAAAAATACTAGTCTGCTATTAACCAGCACTTATCACAGGCGATTAGTGAGATGGTCTTTCTAGATTCTATTGTCACAATTTGAAATGTTGGAAACACGAAAGATCCTCTGACGCCATATAGACGCAATATGACGGAGTATACTTATAAAGATTGTGAACGACTTAAGTACAAGTGCTGAGAGCGTTTCGGATGGAGTTTCTAAATTGTTCTCGAAGAAACTAATTTTTTTTTTTTACCTTATGACTTATGTTTATAAAAAGGTTTAGTTTCTAAACAAATCTCAATGCAATGAAGTAAAAATGAAGAAATTAGCTATCCAAGATCAGCCAGACAATTGTATCGACCAGGTATGTACCGAAACAATATGGAATAATACTACTCTTCCAAGTTCAAATGAGGAAGCACCCAAAAGCCAACTACTGCTGACAATAAACGAATCGGAACACTCAGGAAGCATATGACTGTGGTGTAAATACCAAGCTGCTAAATATGTATATCCACTAGGTACATATGTATGTTCTGCGTGTAATATTTTGCACTTGTTGCCAATGCGGTTCGAATCCGGCAATAGCAAACATGAATTAATATTTTATTAATATAAAAAATAAAATATTCTAGTAAGAACGAGAACAATTAATAAGTTAATGTTTTATGTCAATGGTTAGTGTCAACAAGTAAACAGTTTTTCAAGTTAAACAATACTTCCAATTCCCAAGCATGATTTATAGATACTACGGGCAACAAGGATGAGTTTCTACGTTCATAAATATATTTAAATAGCAAGTCTAGTTTTCCCAGACCTGTTCGTCAACATTCGTATGGAATGATCAAACAGAGGAGTCTAACGGACGTAAATCGCACCACCAAGACGATTACGCAGATTACGCCAACGAAATTGGTTTTTGAACCAGTTTGGTTCAACCCGATTGTTTGATTGGCATTTTGCTAAGATCCTATTTAAAGATGCATAAAATTATTTATCGCTCGCCATTGACCGCAAAACTTGAAAAAGTAAAAAAAAAAAACAAGTTAGAAAGAGCAAGAATTAAGACTAGGGAAATACGTTTAGATACATAAGGGTTGTTAGTTATATGGTGTCTAGGGCGAGTTTTAACCCATTTTTTACATTTCAATGATTCGCATTTATACGGACAACTAGCTCTCTCTGTATCATTAAAATAAGTCAAATATTGACCAATATATGCCGTATAAAGTTACCCGGAAGATCGAAAATCTCTAGTTTAAGTATATGGGTGCTAAGGGAAGTATTGAAGTGATTCTAATCATTTTTGATACACAGAGAAACTACTATCAGGAAGGGTTCTCTCTAAACTATAAGCACTGGATTCACATATTCACTATCTAGGAACTGCTTGAAGAGTTTTGGTTTGCTTAGGGCAATTTTTAGTCATAAGGTGGCACGTTTTAAAGGCGCTATTCGTGGAAAGTTTTATCCTCATATATTAATTGATTACTGATTTGTATATTGGAAAATGAAAGAATAACATGGAATTCAAAATTGTGTTATTAGATAGTAAGCGTGGCTGTAAACCGATTACACATTTTTCACACTATATATACTAATGTCAAGGTAAAAATTATATACATAATTATTACAAATATGGTCGATATCGGTCGAGTGGTTCCTGAGTCCACTTTTTCGAAACTTTTCGCCCACAGGTGCCCCTTGCTATTGCGATTCCTTGTACCGAATTCCATTTCTATATATTAATTTGGTGCTTAATTATAATACTTTACAGGTTTTCAATTAATGGTGTTTTGTGGACGTGACAGTGGTCCGATAACGTCTTGTATTTTTTTGTTTTTTTTTGATCAAGGAAGGTAATCACCAAGTTTCTTAAAGTTATCTCAATTTTTACTCAAGTTACATCTTGCGCAGTCGGACGGACGGACGACGGACAGTTACAAAGATTTTAACTCGTCTCGTCATCCTCAGAAATCTTGATGGCTCACAAAAACCTACACGATAGTAAGAACTGGTTTAATGCCACAGTGTTTTAACTCTAATAAGTTTTTATAAACAATTGTTAAAATTAATGAGGAATAGCACATTGTTAATTTTCTGGTTTGACTCATTAAAGCTTACGAAATTTGCATATAACCTCCTAAGAAACAGTCTTACTACTCGTATACACTTAGACCACCCACACTTAGTTTTGGTATTAAAACTAAGTGCAGTAAATTCGGTTATTCCTTATCAACGAAAAGGACATTCCTTTTGATTTATAAAATAGCGATGAAAATGTTGCCAAACCTGCCAAACCACACATCTATCATGATCACTCAAATCTATTCGAACTTCCTAACACTAAGTAATCCAAAGTTTAATAGATAATTAAAGTAAGGAAGCCTTTTGGTTTTTGGTCTTCGATTCTTAGCTGACGGTAGCTATTACAATTGGAATAGGAATATTTTTGACCTTTTGCTAACGCAACCTAGAATTATCTTAGTCTACTGTTATTAAGGAAGTTTAAAATATTAATATTGATTTAATCTTCCCTTACTCAGAGGTACAACAAGTGTTCTGTTCCAGCAAAATACCTGGGAGTTGAAATCGTACTATAAGTATAAAATAATTAGGAGATTAGAACCTGAAAGATTATGGACATAGCAAAATCCTGAAACAGCTAAACATAAGTACGAGTATATCAGACTATAGCTTCTCAAAGTTAGATTTCAGTAGACACTTTTGGAAGAGATTACCCTCGAATGATACTTATCTAACAGGTGGCGCAAAAATTACCTTCCGATGTTTTAAACACTTTTTTAAAAAATGAAGAACTTTGATTCTTCTTGTGGATTAATTTTATATGGTCTTTTAAATTTCTTTACATCAAGTCGAGAATATGATATCATGTAAATGGCCGCCACCACAGTTGATTGTCTTTTGAGCCCTTTTTATGGCATTTTCCTCACATTCTTGACGGATATTGTCTTTAAAAGCTGCAAGAATATGAGGCTTATTGACATAAACCCTCGACTTCAAAAAGCCCCACAAATAGAAGTCAGGAGCGGTCAAATCAGGCGATCTTGTGGCCACTGCAAATCGCCAAAAAGGGAAGATTAGGCGCACGGGAAATGCATTTAGCGAATTAAGAGACAACGGCTACGTCGGAATGGATGAAAACACTCCAGCTCTTAGAGTATTCGACGAAGTACCCGCCGAAGGAGGCAGAAGAAGATTAAGATCTTGACTCTATTGGAAAGACCATGTGAAGAAGGCAACACTTTAAATCTCCAATTGACGCCAAACAGGGAAAAGGAAAAATGACTGGTGGGCTGTTATAAACTGAGCTAAAATCGCAAAAGTGGTGTCTACGCTATTAGGCCTTGTAAGAATGTTTGACCCAGCTCCAAGCTAGGAATTTATTCGGCAACGGGTGTCTATATTATCTGTGACTGCCAACTGTATGCAAGTGATCTGTGAATGCCTCTGCTCTATCACAAACCCGACACAAAATACTTGAAACCGGTCAGGCACCAAATCTTGAACAGTTGTCTACAGAAAGCATAACGGATATATAGTATGTAGCTTCATTACAGCACCAAATGGTTCGAGCGTAACGATGAGACGGAATAGCAATATTATAAGGTCCTACAATATTCCAACAAAATAATGCATCCAGCACTATTTAACGATATTGGGCCACTGCGGTATTCGCAGTGTCAGTGTCACGTCTTTACTTGCTTTTTTACATGAGAACCCAAATTTCTACTCGAACGACACGGCTTATTTTAATCAGACAGAACATGTTATACAAAAAATATAATAAAAATACAAATTTACATACAAAATGTATGCAAGTGATTTGGCAACCCTTGTCTGAGACTAACTTAATTTATTCAAAGTGGTGAATTTAATTCAATACATGAAAAATGTTTCCAAAAAGATAAATTAGATACTAATTTATATGCGCTCCTGCATACAAATACACGTACATACATACACACATACATGCAAGGGTTGGGGGAAAACAAAGTATGACCGAGAGTTGCAAATAATTATGGGGAAATTATGCACAATTGATTCGGTTGAAGCGACCTAATTGAGCTGACACAGCAATAAACACACACAAACTGGAACAAGACGAACAAGAAGACCACAAAAGCGCAAATAACAAAAACAAGAATAATAACAAAAGCAACAAAACATTTTGTTCATGAAGTAAGTACTACAAGTAGTAGATAAATCAATGGGGAAGCTTTTTAGCATAATTACTTACAAAACCCTCTTTACAAACATACAACAAACAAACTAAGCGTAGGATGGGCAGAGACAGAAATTGGAGCAAGAAGAATGAGCTACGGAGGTGTGTGCTTGACAACTGGACGGACATAGTGCACAAGGATTGAGTAGCACAAAAGGGTTTTGAAGGACAGGGCAAGCACTCAAAGCTAAGCTATATAATTTATATAATGTGTGCACTCACACACACACATACATGTGTATGAAAATATGCTATAAAGCTTTAAGGTAGCATGGTTCCATGTCGGCAAAGGTGAAATACTTTTAGTCGCGCGTTACAAATGCGTTAAGTTTTTGTTGCCACCTACCGCGATTGTACAGCGAGCATAGGGGCGCAATTAACGCTCTGTGCAAGGCATAATTTACATAAAAAGGAAAAACTAAAAAAAAGCACTGAGTAATGAAAGCACAAAAACCGCGATAAAAAGTGGCTGAAAGTGGCTTGTAATGCTATTGTAATGCTCGTAATTGCTTGCGCCGGTGTGTGTGCGTGTTTGCAGGCGTGGTCTGCATACAGCCTTGTCTATAAAGGTACCCTGTAGGACAAATAAGAAAAAGTTTGAGAACATGTTCAAGTCAAGATAAATATATTACATTTTTGTGCAATATTTTACATGAAACACGGCTCGAACTGTAAACAAAGTATGAACTTTAATAAAAACTTAAATTATCATCTGCGGCATGCTTTATACTCACTACTGCCTCAACTGGCATGAATTTTTATACCCTGAAAAGTTTGTCACGAAGTTTGTTATACCCAGAAGGAACCGTCGGAGACCCTATAAAGTATATATGTATGTATATAAATGATCAGTATGTTCAGCTGAGTCGTTTAGCCATGTCCGTCTGTCTGTCTGTCCGTACGTCTGTCTGTATATATACGAACTAGAAATTATTTTTTTGAAATTTTGTAAACGTCATTTTCTCTTCAAGAAGCTGCTCATTTGTCGGAACTGCCGACATCGTACCACTATAACATATAGCTGCCATACAAACTGAACGATCGGAATCAAGTTCTTGTATGGAAAACTTTTACATTTGACAATGTATCTTCACAGAAGTTGGCACAGGTCATTTTCTAAGGCAACAATGTAATTTTCGAAGAAATTGCTCAGATCGGCTTACTATAGCATATAGCTGCCATACAAACCGAACGATCGGAAAACAGTTCTTGTATGGAAAACTTTCGCATTTGACGTGGTATCTTCACGAAATTTGACAAAGGTTACTCAGAAAAAATTGTTCAGATCGGATTACTATAGCATATAGCTTCCATATAAACTGAACACATAGTTACTAAAAGAAATGCACCTGTGACGGGTATATTAGCTTCGGTGCAGTCGAAGTTAAAGTTTTTTCTTGTTTCAATTCCAATCTACCGATAGTAGATTTCACGCCTGAATGTTTAACCTTGATTTTTGACCTGCACGAAACTCACCGCCTGTAAAAATACGTTGACATCCTGGTAGTCGGAAAGCATTGCATCACAAACGATCACGCGACGCTGTTTCGAAAAAAGTTAATGATCTTCCGAAATGGTTTTCGCTGACCCGTGATATCCCCACCGTCACTTCATAAAATTTAACTGAAAATAAAACATCTATTTTGAAATGTAATAATGTACCTGACGTACTTAATAAGTTATGAAGCGGATGGTCTTAGTCTCTAAAGCTTTACTTTTTGTACCGTAAGGGTATAATTATATTATTTTTGTCAATAAATAATGATAATAATAGAACAACATTAATAGAATAACAGAACGACGTTGAACGGACTGATTCGGATCGACCTCAATACTGTCTTGAACGGCATACTGCCTTCACTATGGGCTTTTCTTTTATGGGCAGGTGACGCACTGTCATGGAGAGTACAATCATTTTCGAATTTCTCAATGATGCGTTGAATAGCTTGCTCAAAACGAGCATTATAATGACTGCATTTTGCGTCAAGGGTTATTACAGTTGCCAACGGAATATTTGAGTAATAATCTTGGCCAATATCCAAGCATCAGGTCATGAAATTTGACATAATCCCTAAAAGACAGCAACCACAAGTTGACGCTGTTTATATATATATCAGTCTATGAACCTTTAATTAATAATGCTTAAACAAAATGCCACGTCGTTACTGTTAAAAAACCTTCATTCGGCAGTAGCATAGATAAGAACGAGCCATCCAAGTAGTTAACTTCGAAAATTCACGTTCTGTAAAGAACTTATGGTCAGCATAATCGGCCTACTGAGCGTACTATTCGGAACACCATCACCCATATGGAGGTCTAGCATTAATTATTGGATTATATTCGACTGGATAGAACAAAAAATATAGCAGCCGAAGCCTGTGGAGAGTCGACTCGATGCCCTTCGCAGGAACTCGCACTAACGCATGGAACGACTTGACGCATTTTACGTCAAGATCTTAAGTAGAAGGCGTACAAAATGCACCTTGTGCAAAAACTGAATCCACTCGACCTTCCCAAGCGACATCGCTTCACCCTATGAGCTCTTGAAAAGTTCCAAGAAGATCCGACTTTTTCGAGCCAAATTTTGTTCAGGGAAGAGGCTCATTTCTAGCTCAATGGGTAAGTAAAGCAGCAAAATTGCTGCATTTGGGACAATGAACAATTTGAAGAGATTCAAGAGCTGCCATTTAATCCAGAAAAAACACGGTTTCGTGTGGTTGTGGTTTGACGGGTTGCATTACCCAATACTAAAAATTTCTTCAAAAGGCATTTTTATTGTTCGAAAGTAATTCCCTCAAAATATAATAGGACATACTGATCGTTGAACGGAGATCTCCTCGTACAAAATATGTTATCGCATGGTATCGTATGCGAAATAACCGTTCTGAACCGATCGGAGCATAATTTAGGTGTCTTTATTGAGCTGGTGCATCCGAGTACACCAATATTTTGACATATTCAACTAGATAAGGGACTTTACACCCAATAAAGGAAAACAAAGAATAAATCAAATAAAAATATATAAGCAAAAAATTATTAAATAAAATATTTTTTGGCAGCAACTATCCGAACAATTTATAAAGCAAATATATGAACCCTCATGAAGGTAAAGAAGCAGAATTTGGTGACTCATTCAGACCAACAGCCTTTCGAAAAACTCTAAACAATTTACTCGAAACCGTACTTATTAATTAGGGTCTCTTACTTCGCAAGCATTCACATAAATGGAAATGAAATATTTAAGGTAAATACATACATACTATATATTTGCAGAAGCGTGTAAAAAATATTGACTCAGCAAACAATTCTCTTAATTTGAATATTTGTGTGCGCCCAGACACGATTTCATAGATTTACGTAAATGCATTTAAGTTGCTTTAATTTAACGTATTTTTCGTGGGTTTAATATAATATTTTTTGCTGTTCTCTGCCGTTTTAACGATGGCCGAATGACACGTATAATTAGCATGTTAACGGTACTCGGAAGGACAATTTGTACACAGCCATTTAACAGGTATTTATACAGCTTTTAGTTTCTCATGACGCTTCAATTAGCCCGCGTTGCGTATAAATTTAACATCAATTAAAGCCCTTTATTATTTATTTGCTTTATTTTTTGCTCACGCCAATTGTATAAGTAGATATGTTGTGGACTCAATACTGGAGTGATATTGGTACGCAATTAATTTGATTTACAAACGCTTTTACGTCAATTAAAGCAGAACTTTTCATACTCTGGCAACATATTTCCACAGAGTATGATAGTTTTGTTCACCTAACGATTGTATCTGCTCATAATTGAGTTAAATGTAGGGTTATATAAACAAGTGATCAAGGTGATGAATCAAATTGAAATCCGACTGCCCGTTTGTAGGTCCTTCTGTCAGTCTGTCTGTGCATGCGATAACTTAGTTAAAATATTTTGATGAAAATCGGTTCCGATGTATCTTGGCAGAAAAGTGAGAACGAGTTCGTAGATTTGCCAACACGCCATTAAAGGAAAACTTATAAAGTGTCTTAACTAAGTTCCACAATAAGATATAAGACTGTTATTTGGTACAACGAACTGCATTAGCAAGGAGCATCTAGGGTTGAACAAAGTTTTTGAAAGTGGTCTCGCCCTCTAATAAGTTTCAGACACACATCCCAACCATTCAAACTATTATAACCAAATAAACTCAGGTAAAGTCGTTTTAGCATGTCTACCAATGCTGTGTATACCAGTGAATTCGGTTTATAACCATGCCCATTCCACATACGAGGTTTGACAATTAAGTAATGAGACTGATTTTATTGCCGCGCTTGTGGTAAACGTGTGACCTTGATATTCTCTTTCTCTTTTTCCAGCATCGCTCTCCTCTCCATTGATAAATGCAACATCGCTCTAGGTTGTTTAGTTCGCCTGCTGCGTCAAGTTGAGTAGACGTGTGTCTGTAGTGCTTGTCACGAAAATGGAAAAACGAAATCAAGAGCAACGCGTCGCGTCGCGATAGAATTTTGCGCCAGATTGGGCGAAACAACTTCGGAAATGGACGCTAAAATTGTAAGAGTGTATGGTGATAGTGCTCTTAGTCGTGCCAAAGCTCACAATGGTTGTCCCCGCCAAAGGTAGTCAAAGAAACCCATTTTGAGTCGATTATCGACATACAGGCGGCCGTAACGAGGGTACTCGCGGACATTCCAGTCGAAGCGTTCCGGAAATGTTACGAAGCATGGAAAACGCGCTGGAATCACTGTAGAGCTGCCCAAGGGGACTACTTTGAAGGGAATGGCAGAGTTGTTGAATAATTTTCAAATATACGGTTTTTATGGAATCAGTCTCATTACTTAATTGTCATACCTCGTATAACTGTTCTTTTGAAAACCCCTAAAAGTGCGATAAATTTATAACTAAATGCGCTAGGACGTACAATTTTGCACCCGAGGTAAGAAATTTTTTTCTAGTAGCAGGGAAAAAAATTCAAAGATGGATGTGGCACCGCCCATATTAGGCGAAACCCCATATCCAAGACCTGCTTAACCGATACCGACTTTTGAATGGCCTATACGTCTGCTTAACGCTTTCCTTTCATGGACAAATGAATTTTTCCGAAAAGAAAGAAGTCGCACAGTGCCATATCAGGTGAATACCGGGAGTGGTTAATGGTTAAATGTGATTTTTGGCCAAATAATCGGTCACAAGCGATCAATAAGATAAATTTTTGGTCGGTAGTCAATTTGTGCGGAACAAACGGTGCACACACGCATTCACGCACAGTTTCGAAGGACTTTCCGGTGATCGTGGATTTTGATTGGCCCACATGTTGATCGTCATTTATGTCCTCACGACCACTTTGAAAACTTTGAAACCACTCGTGCCCTCGCCATCGCCATAAACTTGTTTCATCCACTGAAACGTTTCGGTAAAAGTATTACCAATTTTAAAACAAAATTTAACAATCGATAAAGGTAGCAGATTCAAACGCATTAATCAGCATATAGATGGAGCCACCAGGGGGCACTAGATTCCAAAAGTCATGTTTACTTTGACTAGCGGGATATAATGAAATAATTCTAACGACGAGTCTTGGAGTTAAGCTTACGATCGAGAAACAGATGATCCATCGGTCGAATATCGTAGCAAAAGTGAGCCGAAGGCGAAAATTCCTCGTCAAAGGACAGTTTTCTTTATGGTAGTCTTCTAAAACCAGCTAACCCATATAGCATAAAAACCCAGCGTTACTTATTTAAATCTATTACTTGCCTCCACATGAGTGTACGCTTATGCAAGGTACCACATTTACCAGCCTGACATTTAAGGTATCGATTACTGCCTGCCTTACATTCCTTCAAAGCCAAAACAAAAACAAAAAAAAAATTAAAACTAAATTTGACTACAACCAAATTACATTAATTTCACTTTGCTTTTGTGCCGCATTTCGCCATTTTTTTCCTTGCTTTGCGCGGACCCGCCGCAGCACGTCACATCAGGCATGTCATTTGACAGTCGGCCTCCCTGCTGTTGTACTCTAAGGATTTGTCAGGTTTTCAAGGTGTCTGCCGGCGGTTACTGACCGATGATTTGCTTGCAGCTGACAGCCATTTCGGCAATGTAGACGCGCGCCGCCCGCTGTGCTGAAAGAATCGTGTAACCGTTTTTCCCCTTTTTGGGTTGCAGCAGCTGCTCGCCGTCATTGTTGGCGGATTTTAATATTAATACTTGTGTACCTACTAATGTTGTTGTCTACCGTTAACTGCTTTTCTGCTAGCTATTCATAAGCTTTGGCCGACTAATGCTTAATTAATTACAGAATCGCCATCTCCAAGGCACAAGGACGATGCCAAATGGTATAAATGCATGCAACACAATCTCAAACATTTAGTACTGTAGTATGTGTGTGTGTATGTTTGTGTTTGCATTCGCCATTTTTGAAAGCATTAGCGATTCTTAGGTACCGTTGAGATTTTTGGAAATGCCAAAACTTAATTAAAATCCGATTAGTCGCCGATGACCCGCTTGGCGCATGCTCTCTTCACCGTGGCTTCTAGTTTTGCGCCAACGTTGTTATTGAAATTCGAAGAAATAAACATAAACCATCGCAAATACATACATACTATACCGTTGTAACAAATGCCTTACAATTTCTCTGCCTTCCACGTCTTTGAACCGTATAGTCTCCTTGCCGCTCCTTCCGGTCGGCAGATAATAGTGTCTTTGTTGCGATTAATGTTATTGCTATTTTTAACTACACGCAGTAGTGAGCGTCGTAATGTTGTTGTTGTTACCTTGTTTTGAATGGCATTGGTGTATGTGTTGTAATTTCAATTTAAATTTTCGTAAATCGCCAAATGGTGCCGAAACCAAATTAATTTCGCATTTAGTCATTCCAGGTACCACCTGCTAACTGCTTGCCGCCTTATGCCCTCGTCTTACACAACCATGTTCCTCATTTTGTTGCTCTCACAAGCAAACAGCAAGCTTTTAGTATCACTCTCCTGTTTCTCTGCTGGTTGGTGTTCTGGTGTATATGCACCGTGTTGCAAGCTAATTAAATACGTGACTCACTTTCGCCGTGATTTGTTTCCTTAAAGCTCAACTCGCCGCTGGAAGCGCCAAAGCGTGTGCTTGTTGTGTGTGTCTGCTTGTCCTTCTTCTGGAGACTGAAAGTGCTATTGCGTTTACCCGAAATTGCATTATTCTCCATAACACGTCTTCGATGGCAACAACAATTGTTTACACTGTTAATTTTCGCAATTGCGCACTTTCAGATTTTTCAAATAACTTTTTACCTGTTAGCTTTAATTATGGTCACTAGACATGATTTTACATTTATAATGCAATTATAAATTTAGGGTGAAAATCTCGATTTTTTTAATTTAAGTATTAGGTAAAAGTGATGGAAAAAATATAGGCACTAGTAAAATAAATCTATTATTTTTTAACAGTTAAACCGCCTGATGGATACTCAGAGGAGCCAACTTTGGACACCAGGAGCGATATTGTGTTTCCACAGGACAACGTCGGTACATATATTGTGAAATTTTCTTCAAAACGACAACATGTTATCAAACAAAACGGTATTTAATTTTCCAGAACCAGATCATTCTAACTATGCTTAAGAGAACCTCCAACATATCATCATAGTCCTTGGAAAATCCTCCGTCATGATGGCCATCAGAGCCTTCTTCGATTCAGCTTTCATATCCTCAATTGAGTCAAAACGGTGTCCTCGGAGTGGTCATGTGAATTTGCTGAATAGCCAGAAGTTACACGAAGGTAAATCAGACGAATGCGACGATTGCGACACGATATTTGTTGAAAATGTGGCGAAATGATCACGAATAACCAAACAAGTATGAGATGATGCATTATCGCACTTCTTTCCTCAATAAATTCAGATATAGTAAAAATCAAAGAATTAACGTATAAAGCCTCACAAAACGATGCGTATTTCAAATACTAAGGATTATTTTGACGTGAAATTTAGCATAGATGTCACTAACAGTACTACCAACTTACAAAAAATTAACTTTTGAAAAACACGTGAAGTATAAACTAAAACTTCACCTTTGAATTTGATCACTGTACTATAACCTTATATCTACCGCGAATAGTTTTAGGTGATAAATATAACGGTTAGGTGAACAAAACTATTATACTCTGTAGCAACATGTTGCAAGAGTATAAAAATATTCCTTTCTTGTCACCGTATTAATATTTTAGTACCTAATATTTGCCTAGTGTACAGTTCGAAAATGCTCTATTGAGAACTGTACTGAAAATCCATTCCATATACATTATCAGTATCTATAAGACATTAATCATTAATGAAAAACCTAAGAATATAGGTAAAGTAATCTAGTAAGAGTTGCAAGAAGCGCTACCTCAACTGACCACCAACGATAAACTGTGAGCGACGTCTGCTGCTATTCGTTTAAAAAACGAAAGAGTGAGAAAACTTAAAAATTTCATGAAGTATTTAAAATGGATATTGTTTTTATTATAAAATCGGCGGTAATATCGTACATCAGATATCAAATACCTGAAAGCCTAACGAAATCACAGCTGGAATGGCGATACATATACGTGTCAACATATTTTAGTTGTTGAACTTTAGGTTAAAAATAATGATATTTTAAAGAGTACCTGATGGCTGATTTCCATGTTCATTTAAAATTATTTAGCCCATGAACTCTCCAGAACCATATAAAAAGGAGATAGCAAGGAAAAAGTATTTACCAGATGAGCAAAATCTAAGAACTTCATTGCAAGGTTGTAAACATACAAGTATAAACCCTTTAAATTTTACCTACGACTACACAAATTTCTATCTGTGAACTAACCATTTACTTACATTTTTATAAACAACTATAATTTAAAGACTTTATTCTACATATATGTATTCATATTCTTTGGCACAAGAAAATTTAGTCGCTTATTTTTAGGGTGCCCAAATTATGAAAAATAAATTTTTATTTATTGCATGTACATATTTATACACCCTCTAACTGACTTACCTGTTAAGAATAATCTACACTTCATTGTTGAAAGTGGCAAGGCCAACACATGAACGAAGAGTAACGAATGGTGGATAGCAAAAAAACAAAAACCAACGGGCAACGAAGAACAATTTGGTATCAATTTCGTTAACAATAAATATTTATAGTTGAATATCTATGTATTAATTAAATTTACGATTTTGCTTTTAAACGCAATCAATATACACTTTATACTATTATTGCACTTTTTTACACTTAAACTTTGACACTTAATGTTTCACTTAACTTAGCGATTTCTACACTTTGCATTTGCACTAGAAACTTGCAACATTTTGTCATTGCCCACACAAATTTTCACCTATTATTCAATAAGCGCTGCTTTCACAAATTTACTCAATACAAAATATTGTTTTGTTCTATATTTTACTTACGCGTTTAGTACTATTTTCCCCGATCGCCAAATGACCTGCGATTCTACCGTTGCCCCACAGCCAAAGAAAACTGCAAATTTACGCTGAGCTAATTTCCATTGAGTAAACGACACACCTGGAGGCGTAAGGTTGAAGTTGTAGTTGGAGAGTGGAGACTGCTTTTGCTTTTCTTAGCACCAAATCGAATCTCCTCCGTGATCGCAGCGGAGAAAACACAGCAAAAATGAGGGAAAAAATTAGGGGTGTTATCGTTTCCCCTTAAGGGCATCGTTTGTCTGGAAATGTATTAAATTACCAGCTCATTAGGTGACTGAGGTAAATAAAAATACGAAATATACGATATTAACCTTTAGAAATACATTAGATAAAAAAAATTAAACTAAACATTTGTAAATATATTAATTAATTTGTAATCAAGGCGTCCTCAATTTGATGGGCGGTGGAGCTATAGAAATAATATATTTTAGTAACTAGTAATTTCGAATTTAATCCAGGTATAATAGGTATGTATAATAGATATATTAAACAGAAATCTATTATTTTGCAATATCTGGTGTTAGAAAGATAAGATCTCGCATCGAACAAACATCTGAGACAGTTTTGCGATTCCAACAACACTGAGTTATTGTTTAAGCATGTATCGAAAATGGAAAGCGGTTATATTTATTCACACTTTGATTTGATGAAACTTTCAAAGGAAAATATCCAAAACTCGTCTTTATGATGTCATAAAGAGTGATGTCATGTCGCGCCACCGCGTTGACAGCCGAATTTCTTATAAAACCATCAAAAGAAAGAAAATAGTTAAGGAGTTACTTCGGTAAAAAAACAGCATTTTTTCAATAATTTTTTTTTTCATATAAAAAATTGAATATTTTATTAGAATCTTTTCTTGTTACAAGCATACATTAAAAAAAAAACTGAAATTTTTGAAAAAAAAAAAAATTTTAAGCTCGGCCATTGCGATGCCATTTCCAGTGACCCTTAGGAATAAAGATGCGACCACGTTGGCAGGATAAATTCTTAAAGGATCATCTGAAGTGAAAAAATAAGTGTGGTAACCGAAAAAAAATCTTTCGTCCAAGTTTTTAAAAATTGTATCTCAAAGGCCTTTGTAAAATTTCATGAAGATCGGTTAAGTAGTACTCGGGAAATCTTGCCAACCGACTTCAAAAACACAGTTTCGAGAAAAATGCGTTTAAATACAGTGCACTTAGCTTAGATAGCCTCGAACGCACAAGTTCTCAAGACTGTATCTCCAAAACTATTACTCGGATCAAAATTTAGAACAATATTCTAGAGGTGCTGTAGAGTTTAATGAAAAAATTGTTTTTTGAAACCCGTAAATTCATGTAACCCTTTTAAGTTAAGACCATAAACTAGGTATTCTTTTTCTTCTTTGACACTACAACCGAGTCGGCCTGGGCCGAGAACACGAAACTTAGCCAGTTGTCTATATCCTTTTCAAATTCACGCCAATCGTACAATCCAAGTATAGACAAATCGTTATGCACTTGGTTCGTCTACTGAATACATGGGCACTCTTTCTTTCGTTGTCCACGCATGAGTCTCGAGTCGAAGGAGCTTTGCGCTGGAGCATCATCTTCCACGCGAACGACATGGCCTAATCAACGCATTCGTTCAATTTTTATGCGCTTAAGTATATCCGAGTCGCCATATATAGCATACAGTTCAAGGTTCCATCTTCTTCGATATTCTTACACAGACGGCTCCATAGATCTTACGAAGAACAGTTTTCTCGAATTTTCGAAGTGCGTTTTCATCTCGGCTTAGTACCGTTCATGTTTCTGCCCCGTATAATAGCACGGGAATAATGATGGACTTATAAAGCGTAATTTTTGATCGTCGAGAGAGGTATTTACTTCTTAATTTGCTACTATTGGCAAAAGTTATTTTGCGCTTGATCTCCAGGCATAGATTGTTAGTGGAATTCATGGTGGTTCCGAGATATATAAATTTTCAGCTGCCAACTAGTGACGTAGTTCTCAAGAATTGTATGTGGCCTCCAAGTATGTTATCTCGCCTTCATTCCACAAAACCAACCTCTTTCGCTTCTTTTTCTAAGCTTGAAAAGGCTGCGCTGACGGCTCTGTTGTTAAGGCTTTTGTTGTCAATAACATCTACGTACACCCGCGTGCCACTGCGGTTCAGATTAGCGGCAAATATTTCTTTTCCAGCATTATATTGAAAAAGACGCACAACGGATAATCACCCTGTGTAAAGTCTCATTTGGTATCGAACCGGTCGGAGAGGTCCTTTCCGATTTTAACGAAGCTGATGGTTGCGGTCAACGTCATGCTGTGTAGACGTATGAGTTTGAGGATCCAATCAGTTAATTTACAATGGGCTTAAGCCTTTCGCATAATACTGTCGAAAGTACCCTATATGCGATATTAAAAGCCGCGACTGCAGGATCTCCCTTCTTGTGGAAAGGGGAAAGTACACTCGTATTCAAAACATTGGGCATGTATTCATCCGACCAAATCGTGTTTGGCAGCTGGAACAAGCGTCTTTCCTGCACCTCTCCACCGACTTTAAACAGCTCAGCCGTAATGGATCGACCCCTGGAGCTTTGTTGTTCTTTCATACGCTTTATTCAAGCGTTAAGACGCTCCCTTTGTTCAATTTTCACCCTCCTTCTATAAGGCATTGTTATATCTCATACCATCTCGCACATTATCTCGCGTGGTTATCTTCCGATTTCATTCACTATCGGTAACCACTAAAGTATTTTACTCGTAGGAGAAATGTACATGGAAACCAATTAGCCACGAACATTTATTTATATTTAGTAGTCGTGACAGTGGTCAGATAACGCCCATCTATGATCTCGTCTGACCGTTTTGTGCCAAGCAACACGTTTTGCTCAAGTTACAGCTTGCACAGACAGACGGACTCATCTCAACACAACTCATCTCGTTGTCCTGATCATTTATATATTACGTATACCCCTGTATCTATCTCTCTTAGTTTTAGATGATACGTACAACCGTTAGGTAAACAAAACTATTGTACTCTGTAGCAACATGTTGCAAGACTATAAAAAGTGAATATGGGACAATCTTTAGAATATGTTATAGAATTAAATAAAATGATAAAAACTTTTTTAAATAAGGTTGGATTCGAGAAAAAGCTCGATGTATGCTGCGAAAAGAGTTAAAAGAAAATAATCTCGTGAATCGCAACGATCACTCTATTTTTGAAGTTTCTGAAGCAGACTGTTACTAGAAATGAAAAGTGTATTACTTACGACAACATCTAGTGAAAACGTTCGTGGTCGAATCGTAATATTAACTGTTAAGAAGTTAAGTTTGGTTGGTTGTTGGCTCTTTGGCATACTCCTTATAGTTCGGTCCTAACAAAATGAGTGTCAAGGGACACTTGTAAAAAGAGACGGTTCCAGTCTTTTACCAATAAGTACAACGATTTCCATAAGCGCCTCTAGAACGAAAAAAGATACAAAGAATTGTGCGCAAACTGCAACCTTGGGACCACCTCTTCGCTGTTATGAGTAAACTTGACGATATTGATAGCCGTCATTCCAGAGTAGTCAAATTTTCAGAAAAACTACCCGCAATTTTATGCTTGACAAAGCACCAACAACAAATAATTCACGGAAAATATCATTAATTGAAAAACACTTGAGAGTGAGCAGTCAAGCCAACCTGCCACAACACAACGACTCAAACACACTCCACAGACAGACTTAATTCTAGCAAAAACTATTTGAGCGAAAAAGCTTTACTAACTTTTTTTGGCAAAAAAGCAGCAGTCAATGCCAATCGAAACCAAAAAGGCAAAATACAAAGTAAAAACATTGTTCGCATAAATTAGAAGCTGGAAGGTCAAAAGTGACGCGCTCACTTTCTAAAATTCTGTGAAAAGTCAAAACAAAACAAAATTGAAATATTTTGAATTTCAAATTCAATCGAAAGTGTGTTGTAATTGAAAGTGGAGCACTGCTTGTGGTTGGAATTGAGGTTTTGTTGGAATTTTGGACACCACGAACGCAGGTTTATAGTTGCTTGAAGGGCAGCGGCACCACCTCTTCCACGCCTTTGTATATAAAAATGTATGGTATGTGCGTATATGTGCGCTTAATAGAGTCAAGGTATGCTCAAAGTTAATACAAAGCCACTTCTAACTGCGCATAACCACATTACCGATTTCGGTGCGCGTGTACGATTGTGTGAGCAGCGCAACCAAAAGCGTTGGATGCTGTGGAACACCCGCACTGCGCTTGCACAATACCGAAATTGCCAGCAGCTAAAGCAAATAACACTATTGAGCAGCGTTTAAATTGAAAATCCATTATTGATATTTTCACACTTACACACCCACACACACACACACCGCGTTTGTCATTCACCGGCAGCAGTTACTCACACCTATGAGAGAGTGCCAGGTATGGACCCGGCGGATACGGCAACTGAGTGACTGATATATAATTTGCGGTGGCGAAATACCTTACTAAATGAAATAACGGTATCACAAAAAAGATTGGGCAAGTGTTTTGTGAAGCACAAATGTCAGAAAAAGAACAACAAAAACGCTTGTGGTATAAGCAGGTGGCAACAGCACGGTTGCAAGGAGCTACAGTTGCCAGCCACTTCCGGTGGCACATACACACGCACATATGCATATATAGAAATATATTTTCATTAATGTTTATACACACACTTTGGCACACACAGCCTGGCAAGGCAAGGGTTTCGAATTTCACTCGTTTGTCGTGCAAAGGAAGTGGCGAGGCGGGGGATGCGAGTGAAAGCGAGTGTAAATTGAGGAAGCGGAAAGTGTAAATTTGGCATTATGTTTGCTCAATGGACGATACAAAACTACAAACACTTATATGCTTCAACGAAAGTTGTGCGTGTATGTGTGTGTGCCTCTGCAATGCCCCACAAATAGAATTTCAACACTTTCGGAAATTCCCCGAAATATGTTTGTATTGAATGCGGCGATGTGCAAAGCCAAGTTGAGTTGCGTTAAAGTGAACTCCTGGGAGCTATACTCCTGCAACCAAACACCTGCTTGTACGTGCAAGTGGATGTGAACTTGCACTTCTGTGTATGTACATATGTGTGTGCGCTCAATAAAACACCAATGCGGTTGGCATCGAAACCAAGGTAAAACCGTATAAAATAAATTAATTTCCAGCGAGCAACTCAATATGAAAACAAAATAACAAAAACTAAAACAGAAATAAATATAACAAGAAGAAAAACGTTAACTTCGTATGTACCGCAGCTATAATACCCTTAACAGATGGATTTTTTGTGGCATAAACCAGTACAAATGGCAGCTAATGCAATTGTAGTCAGATCTGAAGATTTTCTTCGAAGATGACATCATTGTCAAAATTAATAAGCCATGCCAAATTTCGTAAAAATATCTCGTTCAATAAAAAAAGCTTTTCATTCAAGCCCATGGACTTAATCATTCATTTTGTATGGCATCTAACGGGTTTTTACCGATAGAGACAGCAAACGACGCCATATTTTTTCCCGCTCTTTTGACATTTCTCCTGAGCCATTTCATCATGGAAACATATACGCTTGAACAATGAGTCGAAATTAGTAAACTTTACCACCGACATTAGGAGTCAATAGTCTCAACTTTAAGAGCACTACCTTCAATTTATGGTCGTCATAATCGCCCTGTCAGATCAACAATTGAGTGTCTGGTGGAAAATTTTGAACCACAGGCACAGTACAATGTTCCTGCACCAATCAAGCGAAGAAATGCCCGTAGTGTCGAGAATATTGCTGCCGCAGGCGCATCAATTGCGAAAGACCCAAAACAGTCTCCCACACGTCGTTCTCATGCGTTAGGCATCTCTGTGACATCGTTGTGGCGAATTTTCCTAAAAGATCTTGGTCTACATCCTTAGAAAATCAAATTGACGCAAGGACTGAAGCCGCTTGACCACCAGAATCGTCGTATGTTCGTGAATTGAGCTGACCAACAACTTGAAAGTAATCTTATTTTTCACCCAAAAGCATCTTCAGCGATGAGGGTCATTTCTGGCTGAATGGTTTCATCAATAAACAAAATATACGTTATTGGTTAGACAGCAATCCCCACGTACTTCATGAGTCACCATTTCATCCCGAAAAAAATACTGCTTGATGCAGTTTATGGGCCGAACTTCTTCCGCAATGATCAAGACAGGCACGTTACTGTGAATAAGAATAGCTACCGCTCAATGCTAATTAAATATTTTTGGACCGAATTGGATGATTTGGACTTAAACAATATGTACTTCCAACAAAACGGCGCCGCAAGCCACACAGCGAATGTCACAAACGATTTATCGAAACAAAGTTTGGTGTTGTCTAACAAACTGGCCCAGTCAATTGGCCGCCTCGGTCGGTCGATTTGCCTCAGTTAGACTATTTCCTGTGGAGCTATGTGAAGTCGATGGCCTATGCCAACAAACCAGCGACGACCATGAACTTCGTATAAAAATCGGTCGTGAAATTGCAGCTGTATCGGCCAATTTACGCTTGAAAACTGGTCTATTAGTTCATATACAGACGAATATGCAAAATCGAGTTCCTTACATAATAGCGTCGAGTGTATGTATATACTTTCACAGGAAAAATACTATGTGTCAAATTGTTGTTTGTTTAATTTTATAGTTGGCATTAAAAAAATATGCTTAATGATATATCAAATGTGCAGTTTCAAAAAAGTAAGTCATAATTTTCAGACCGTTTGAAAGCTATGAGAAAGATCCAACTTTTGTACGGAAAAGTGATGATTTTGCGGAAAGCGAATCGCAAATAAAGCTTGTCGAAGTATCTGGTGATTATGGTGAAATCAGTTTTTCATGTAATTGTAGCTGACGATGGAAAATAGATCTATTTTAAGTTTGGTAGGATCAGTAGGATGTGGTATAACATGAACTTCTAAAACCTACATCGCTACAGACAACAAATGATTAATGTGAAGCATACATTGATCGAAAGACGACCAGAATGGGCCGAAGACACGGCAAAATCGGTTTTGGATACAATCAAAGTAATTGGCTGGGTGCTGCTGGCCCACCAGCCGTATTCAGCGGGCTTGCGATTACCATTTCATTTCATTGATGGGATACGAATTGGCTGAGCAGCACTTCGATTCCGACGCAGAAGTCAAAAATTTGGTATCTGATTGGTTTGCTTACTAAGCCGAACACAATTGCTAGAAAGGTGTGTAAAAAGTAAAGGTCAATATTAAATTTTTTTTTAGTTTCCCATTCAGAATTAGTATTTCATTTTCACAAAAAAATATTATTGTATACTTGCATATTTTCTTTATAGGGTCTCCGACGTTTGTTTACCCTGTTCAGGGTATAAAAATGAAAGTCGAATCAGTGAATGTTCCAGCAAATGCTGGTGTATTAGATGGCACATGGAATGCAGGTAATTTTATGGGACTTACAAGTGCGCTCACAGACTAACTCACACACATATTTGTGCTTTGGGTTAATACAAGGCAAGCAGGGATATCTCGCTGGTTGCTGCGGGTGCGTGAAAGCACCAACGGTGATCTGATGCCAATAAGCGTTGCGGGATGATATTGAGTGTGATTACAGCCTTACTTATTTACTAACACACATATGTATACGTATATATTGTATAAATATATATACATATGTACAAGTAAGCGACTGGATGCATTCGGAAACCAAAACACCTGTTTTTATGGCAATTTACAAAGTTTGATTGCACCCAACGCGCTAAGGCTTATATAATTGTTACAACTAAAAATTGGTTGTTAAAACTCCAGTGCATGTAGAAGGGCATAAGCTTAAGGGGATAAATACAGAGGAGTGATGCCAGAACAAAATTTACAAACATTTTCCATCTCTGCGGAAGAATTTTACTACAGAATATCAACATTTTGGGTACGAATTTTCTGATTTAGCTACTAAGAACTATGTAGGTACCTTAAAGAGAGCCGCACTGAAAAAATCTGAAGTATTTCGAGAAGTAATGGTATTACACACTGACATTCACGCTGCTTATGAATGAAGAAGTAAATCTGAATGTGGGATGCCATATTGAATAGAGTGTAAAAGATATGTGCATATTTATGGCTATTCTACCCTAAGTTAATATTCACAACAGCTATCGAAGATTTCCTACGGAATGGATGATTAACATAAACCTCCTCTTTCCATGGAAGATGATATCCAAACACGATTCAGTAATGATACAATTCCTTGACGAAGAGTATGTAATATGTCCGGGTGATAAAATCGACTCTTTCAAAATTATTTTCCGATTATTGTTTTCCCAAAAAATATTCATCTGGAGAACAATACAAGGATGTTAAGTAAGGATAAGGGAAATAAGGAATCATTTTTATTTTTACAAAATATTTATCTGAAAGAGATCCCTCCCAACAACCAATTTCAAAACTTCAATAAAGTTTCCAAACCACCAAACTTCATACAGAAGTACTAGAACCGTTGAGAGATCACAGGGTATTCTATATCAGATAGTAGGAGATGATCCAACAAAGCTTTACTTAGCTGAAGAAAAACGAGTGCAAGGCTACCAAACCTCACGATTTCATCACAATTAAAAACAGACTCAACATCACTGCGGGCAAAGTATTAAGCTCGACATTGTCACAGAACTCGGGCTAAAAAAGATTTAAACCCTAGGTTTTTTACCAGAAAATAAAAATGAACCAATATGTAGTACTTCGATCGACAGCATCAATGGAGACATCTATCGGCAGCGTGAACACAAAGTATGTACGAAGCCAATAAGTACATTTTAAATAGTGGAAAAAGTGGTGAGCACCATTACGCGTCATGGGTCCCCCAGTCATATGGGAATAGAAGGAAAAGCAAAGGCAAACGACTTTGGGTAGCGGCGAATGAAATTTCCTCAAGTTGCCGTAGGTCTTCTACAATTGGTAGAAGCAATGGACTCCACAGGAGTATCTTAGGTCAATACAGAGACACTAGCAATACAGGGAATACCACAAAAGTGCTCAAGGCGGTCTGACTAAGAAGATTCTGCTTTAAGTACAAGACATCTACATATAGGCAAGAATACAGGGATCCACTATCTCCAAAGTCCCACTTGGTAAAGTAGAATCGGTAGAGTACAGAGCAGTTGAGCAGAATGATCAGTTGCTAACACATTACCAAGCTTTCATACGTCGAGTATATGCAATGCAATGTCTTCTGGATATGGTTGTAGGGTAAAGAGGCGATCTTCGTTGAGGATTTATTATTTTGTAATAGTGGGAATATTGGCTCCAGTGTTCATTTTCGGCCTCACGATAGGACTTTTAGCAATATGTTTAACGCCGTTTTTATTGTTGGTATTTATAAGTTTTAAGGGAGCTCTTGTCGCAAGTTTGGCTTGGGAGTCGACTAGAGTATTGCATTGTATACCAAAGTGGCTGGGTATCCATGATAACTTAATTTTACTGATATCTCTAATTTGAGAAACAGTTGGTTCAGTATAATTGACGTTTAGTATGGCTTTGAGCGACAATAAAGAATCACTGAAGATGCGATGCTTACGTCTACTCTTTTTTACTATTAGGCAAGCGTGCAGGATGGCTGTTGCTTCTGTCGTAAAAATTGAGGCAAAAGGAGGTAGTATAGCTGGCATGATTACAGATTGTCCTTAACTACACTGAAGGCCACATTATTATAATCCTTTCATCCATCTGTGTAGAGTGTATCTCAAATTTTGTGAGAACTTATAATTTCTGAGAAGTATTTTAAGTAAACATCTGGTGGTGTAATTTCTTTTTTAAGTTTAGACAAATCCAGAATAACGCACGTTTTTATAAAACTCCAAGGGAGAGCGCGAAGACTTGGGATCACTGGATTATTTAAAAGAACATTCATTTCCTTTGCAGCATGGATCAGCTTTTGTAAGGCCGAGGTTTTCCTGGTTTTTCTTTTCCGGTGTAGCCTGTTTGTTAGTGCGGCTTTAACAGGAGAGCCTTCGGCTTTGAACAATTTCGTAATCATGCTTCTGGTGATGTAAAGCAATCTGGTTTTCTAAGATAGGCAACCCGGCTTCGGCTAGCATGTTTGCTATAGGGGTAGTACAGAAAGCTCCAATGGCAAGTCGGGCTGCAGTGTGGTATGCTGACGCCAGCTTTGACCAGTTTCTTTTTGATGCTTTGCTGAATATAGGGAACCCATGACCAGGTTTTGGCAAAAACCTGTGCTATTTCTACTGGAGTGGAAGTGCTTAAATTTTCAGAGTTTTGGATTACGTGGATATTTTTTTAAAGGAAATTTCTATGGATGTTATTTATTTTACTCCAGAGAATTTGGGAGCTGGTTTAATAATTAATATAGCTCGTAAATTCTATAAATGCGCTTCATTTTAAGATTTTAACTTCTCTTTTAAACTTTGCATTGGCTTTTTTATAATTTAAGACATTTTCATTTGTGGGATTACGCTTGGTAATTTTCCATAAATCCACTTTTTGAAGCCTGAGGGAAGTAAGTTGCTCATTCCACCAGTAAGTTGAGCGTTTGCAAAACCTGGGCTTGTTAACTGGTATGAAAAAGTGAGTAGCTTGTTTTATTTTTCTTAGCATAGCTGATACTGCCTGGTTACTATTGTTAATGTTGAAGGTTAAGTCGGATAAAAGTCTCTGCATAGTTTTTTGATATAATATCCAATCAGCAAATTTTAGGTTGTACCCCCTATCGAAGTTCATATTCTGACATCGATGAAGCCCAAATAGGGTTATGAAAATGGGTAGATGATCGCTATCATGTGGTTGGTCAGAGGTCTTCCAAGTGGCAGCAATATTGAGAGGCGAATTACAGATGCTAAGATCAATGTTTGTTAGTGTTGTGGGTAGGGGATTTGTCGTTAAGTAGTATTAGATTATTGTTTTGTATGAAGTTGGAAATGATTTTAGCTTTTTTGTTATAATGAGTGAAACGCCATAGAGAACTCCTCCCGTTAAAGTCGCCAAGAAGTAAAGTAGAATGTGATGAAGTGTTAATAAGATTTGATAAATCGGCTTGTGTTAAATTGTCGGTTGTCGATATATAAGCATTAATTATTGTGAAAGTAATGTTGGATTTAATATTAGCAGCCACTAAAAGAATAATAGTATTTATGTTAAGATTCGAGTGTTCAAGGGAGTTATGGATTAATAGAGCTACTCCCCTTTTAGCAATTATATCGCGCCCTATGTCGTTATTTGGGTAAATATAAAAGTTTGGTGGGTTATTAAATAAATGAGTTTCTTGGAGAGTAACTATATGAAACCGATTTTATTTTAGAAGTAAAATGAGCTTAGTTTCGGCAACGTTTTCTTGGATTTTCTTTGATAAAGATGAGTATTGTTCAGTCAATATAGAAAGTAAGGGGTTCTGTACACGCATATTATTGGCATATACATCACTTAGCATGACTCTTCTTATACATAACCATTTCTATTGTCAATTCGAGCTTTTAATAGCCCCTCCTTTATCGAATACCAACTCCTGTAATTCCTTGAACTCTACTATAAAGTGCGCTCAAATCCGGGTAAGATTAATTTTATCGCTAATATCTGCTTTAATCTCATAGGGGCTGCATAAATTTAATCAAAAGCAACGAAGCATCGCAACGGCAAAGGCGCCTGAAAATTCGCAGAAAATCGCTTTTATTTAATGGCAAATGCCAGACTTTTTATGCGCTCACACGTACGCCCACACACAGCCACATATGTACATACATGTGTGTCCACATATGTGGACTAATGTGATGTGAATCGTTTACTTACACTTAGATAGTTTATGTCCAATACAGCTGCGTTTGCTCACCATGTCTCATTTTTATTGCTTATTTATTTACTGTTTGCTTGGCATTACAATAACAACGTTGGCCATTTTTTGTCTTTGTTCATAAAAATGGGCATCATTCATGCTCGACCATAAATTCTTTTGTGTACGCATCAGTCAGTATTTACTTTAGTTGAATATATACATATGTACATACATATGTATAAATGTATCTAGGCATTCACTATACTCATAGAGGTTGCGTATACGCATTGGTGTTGGAGTATGAGTCGCAGTAGTTGCGTATACGCAGTGGTGGGTAGGTGTCGATGGAATGTTCGCATAAATAGCGTCCAAGCGTTAACTGTAATGAGATAAGCAATAAAGAGACGGACGGCATTATTAGGCTGTGAACGGAAAACGCTCAGAAACACGCCTAAATCATTTCAAATGCAGTACTGTAGAGATGACAGAAGTTGGAAAGATAACTTCATTTCCGAATATACTAAATATCGTATATATTAAGGTGGGTAAAAAAATCGATTTTTTTTCGTTGATAATCTGAAAAATATGTTCTCAGAAATCTCCACGAAAATATATAATAAAAAGGTACACTGTCAAATAGTTTTTAGATTTTTAGAATTATCAGATAGAAAAATACAAATCTCTCTTCAACTATTTCAAAAATTAGTTTGTTCTTAGACACTAGCTTAGTTCAATTTAGGTATAATATTTAGAATACTAAATTCTTATACTAAAATATTTATAAAGAAATTCCGGGAAGGATTGTCGAAGATAATTATAATAATCTAATGGAATTAAAGCTTTTGAGATAGTTTAATTAAGAATTTCATACTTTTAGGACACAACAAAAATTAAACTGTTTTTCTCAATTTCTTTAAAGAACATTCAGCTATTCAAACAACTATAAAACTTTACTCAAACAATTTTAATATTCGGGAAGAACAAGAACAAGCAAAAGTAGTCAGAACTATTGATACGATATTGGACGAACCGTTTCTTATTGACATAAAAGAACATAGACAAAAGGTTCGGGCGACCAGTTGTTATGCTCTCTCCTCATAATGCTGTTGAGTATAATACTCGTACCATAGTTTCACTCACCTAACGGTCACTTGTATCACTTAAAACTTATTGAGTTATAATATATATTATTATAGTTATTATAATAGTTATATACCCATGTATGATCAGAATGAAGAGACGTGTTGAAATCCGGGTGACTCTCTGCCCACTCCTTCGCAAAATTGAGACGACCAAGTTCACAAAACACATTAAAAGAAAATCGAACGTGGCAACTTCATAATACCCCCCTCGTAAAAGTCTCCCTCCTTCTTTGTGAAGAACTCGGACAGCCGTTTTCCGCAAGCCTCTTTTGAGTTCAACTTTACACCAACAAGGGCGTTCACCATGGACAGAAACAGGTGGTACTTATATGGCGCTATGTCCAGGCTATATGATGGATGTGATAAAACCTCCAATACGAGCTCCCGTAGCTTCTGACGAGTCATCAACGAAGTGTGTGGTCTGGCGTTGTCCTGGTCGAACACTACACCCTTCCTGTTGGCCAATTCGGAACGCTTCTGGTAGATCGCTTGCTTCAAGCGGTCCAGTTGTTCGCAGTAGATGGTAGAGTTAAGCGTCTGGCCATATGGGAGCAGCTCAAAGTCGATGATTCCCTTCCAATCCCACCAAACACACAACACATCCTGGCCGTCAATCCCTGCTTGGTCACTGTTTGGGACGATTTACCGGCCTTCGAGCGAAAACCGCTTGATATTGTCGTATGTGATCCATTTTTCGTCGCCATTTCAGCAGCATATTGCAGGCGTTGATTCGTTCCAGAAGGTTTTTTTGCGCCAAATCATGTGACACCCAAACATCAATGTACTAGCCAAAAGCCATGAAAAATATGCCTAAATGAACGACATCCCGACCTAACTTCAAAGCGTCAAAACTTCCTATACAAATTTCACAGTTTGTAAATTTACTTAAATGTCATAATAGTATGTTAACCTTAAAGTCATTCTACAAGTATGTTAAATTGAAATGTAATTTGTTAAAGCTCAATGCTGTGCTCAAGCTCTGGCTAAGAGATAAATAATGCCATTAAACATTTCATTTTTTATAGTGGAAATTCGAACTAATGGTAGCCAAGGACTCAACCTGTTCGACAAAAAGAGGCTTGCGGAAGGTCTGTATTGCAACTTTTAATGAAATCGTAACTTTTTGTATTTAATGATAGAAATAACGTTATGGCTTTTAAAGTGAGAAAATCTTACAGTTACTTATTCTTGAATCACTTCATTAATTATATTTCCATTTCTAGTTCCACTTTAACCTTGTATTGCAATTTCTTGCCAACTCTTAACGATAAGTAAATCAGGCCAATATAGAATTGACACTCACAAAACATAGTCAGACATATTCTATAAACAAGTTTTTCTGAAAAGAGAAGCGTATGAGACGGCTGATCCTCATTGCAGACCATTTATGAGCATCCAATAATGTGCGTCTATAGAAAGTCACTAAAGTTGGCGCTAACAGTAACCATACAACCATAAATGTGCATGCATGTGTGTGAGTAATGTATAAAGCGTGCATTTTGTTGCTGAAACGTGTTTGCTTTTTAAGCCGGCAAAGCATTATCTATGCATAACAGCAAGCAGCGCAAAGAGCGTGCTATAGAATATACCATATATGCAGCCAAGTATGTATGTAGATGTTTACATTTGTATGCCCTTTGCTGTTTCGTTTGCACCGATTTCTTTGTTGCCGGACTGCAGTCAATGCCGTTCAACGCTCTTGGCCATTTTGTCATAAACACCCAGTGTACTAACTGCTGATGATGGATTTGTTGCGATTGCAAAGCCATATGTGTGTATACATGTTGCTGGTATTTAGTTACACATACACTGTTTATATATTAAAGCATGCATACAACGTTGACAGAGCAGACCAGCGCTACTGGCCTTCATCACTTTAGCGGCATTGTAGCCACTGAATGTGGTTTTTGTATCACGCTTCAACTGTATATTTTCAATGCCTTCTTTGATTCAAAGAGCTTTTTTGATCTAAAAGCGAAAAAGTTCACTTTACACTTATTGAAAAAAAATATTCATCCAGATCAGAAAATATATGCATAAAATAAGAGGCTAATATATAATAAATTCGAGAGCATTTTTTTATACGAGCTATAGATATACAGTGAATCATAGAGTTAATCAAAGAATAGAGACTAAAGCTACCTCAAAAAAGTTGCCATAAAGTGAGGAAGAGTGTTGTCGGGAACGTAAAACGGCCTCACCTGCTTAAACAACAACTAACCCATACATACTTATATATGTATTTAGAATTTAGTCATTCATAACATTTCTGGAACGCATCGCCCTCTTCACGGCCGCCTGGATGTCCGTAATCGACTCAAAATAGGTTCCTTCGACCGCCGATTTTGTTTTAGGAAACAGTCACAGGGTGACATGTCGGGCGAATATGGTGGCTATTGCAACACGGCGATCCCTTTAGAAGCCAAATACTGGGACACGCTTAGGGCGGTGTAGCACGGCGCGTTGTCGTGATAAAGGATCCAGTTACGAAAGATGTCTGTGCGCACCCTGTTGACTCGATTTCGCAATCTTTCGAGTACTTGGCAATATTAGACTTGATTCACAGTTTTCCCCGGTGGAACGAATTCTTTGTGGACGATCAAAAAAGCAATAATCATCGTTTTCACCTTCGACTTGCTCATGCGAGCTTTTTTCGGGCGGGGGGCGCGCGGAGACAACCTATCACTATCACCATACACTCTTACAATTTTAGCGTACGTCTCCGAAGCTGTTTCGCCCAATCTGGCGCAAAATTTTACCGCGACGAGTTGCTCTTGATTTCGTTTTTCCATTTTCGTGACGAGCACTACAAACACACGTCTACACAACTTGACGCAGCAGCAATGGTACATATATCAATGGAGAGGGGAGCGATGCCGGAAAAAGAGAAAAGTCACACGTTTACCACAAGCGCGGCTTTATTTTATTATCAGTCTTATTACTTAATTGTCAAACCTCGTAAAATCAAGTCCATGGATGGAAATCTTTTGTATTTGACAAGATATATACGACATTTTGTGAGGTTAATTTTGCAAAGCAAATTGCAATTACACGTCGGTACATCTCGGTAGTGATAATCTCTTCAATAAAAAATATTAAAAACCTGAAGGAAATGGTACTTGAAATCGTCAGCCAAGTGTTAGAGAGATAGGCAGGAAGCTCAACATCCCTCGCGAGTCCGTTAGAATGATTTTGGCGAATATTTTGGGTATGAAACCCGTTTTTAATTGACTCGTCCTGATAAAACAGATTTCTTTTTCAAAACGAGTATCGTAAACAGGTCTCATTGGGCATGTTTCATCCTGCGAATTCCGATCTTACATTCATGGAGAGCATTATAACTGCCGATGAGATGTGGGTTTATGAGTGGGACATGCAATCAATGCAACAATCATCGGAATGGAAACCTTTTCAAACGATCAAAGAGATGAAACAAAATTCGCTGTAGGAGCTGAAGTCCATCCCACAAAATGCTTATAACAAGTGTTTAGTACTGGAAAAATCGTTAACATAAGTGTATTACATTTGGTGGGGATTACTTTGAAGACGTAAAAAAAAAAATACTGATGAATAATAAAATATTTTTCGTTCTATTTACAATTTTCGGATAGAGTTTTGTCACAAGATTTGCATAAATGAGCCTTTAATAATTCAAACCTAATAATGGAATTTTCGAAAACCCCTAAAAAATAAGAAATTCGTACACGCAAAATGCCCTTTGTGGTAAGTGTATACTATATATACGAGTATACCCCTTCATATATGCAGCCTGTGATTTTAGGCCGATATTTACTTATGTATATATTATGCGTAAATATGTTTCTCTTTGCGCTGACATACCTGACTGTAAAGAAATCGTGCTAGTTTTCAACATTATCGCACTTCTCTAAAAACTGTCGCAAGCACTTTCACCGCCCAGTGTCGACGAGCGGTCGCGATGGCATTGAGCCCTTTGCACGAGTGTAAGCTCAGTCACGGGGTCAGGTTGCCAGCATTCACATTCAAAGAACATACACAGCTAAGTATTAAATATGTATATATACGAATAAGTCCTTCTAAGTCTTTGACTAGCAACATTACTATTTATTTATTCAGTTTCCATCTCTGGCCCTGTTATGCTAGCAGCTCATTATGTGTGTATCATCCAGGTTTGACTATCACCTACAGACAAAAACAACTAAAAAGCCACGTGTAATGTGTTTATAAAAGAGCTATCGGCAATTCCTTTGCACACTACATACATACACTTCCATTTGTATGTACCAATATGTGGTCTTTGATTGGTCGTAAAAATGTCGCAATTTCATTAGAACTGTAGAGAGCACAAAAGGTCTGAATAAATGCGTACACACCATTAGTTCTGCCAGTGCGACACATGAATTGTGGCAACAGGCTTCCCTAAGTTCATGTGAATTGTTTCACTATTCATTTGTTGCCGCTTACACACTTCTGCTCAATTGTTCATCTAATAATCACGCAAAATTGTATTGAGAATATAAATATGTACATCTAGGCTTCAGTAGGGGATACCAGAATTCGTCTCGGCACTACAAGAGACTGCCCACAGGGTGGAGTGCTGTCCCACCTGTTATGGAGCTTTGTGGTAGACGAATTACTTGTTTCTATCTAACAATGGAATCCGCTGTCAAAGATATGCGGACGAAATTGTTATTATAGCTAGAGGAAAATACGAAGACACTCTCTACGATATCATACACAACGGATTAGGTCTAGCTAAGTGATAGTACAATCGGGTTAGACCGAGCATCAACCGCTTGTTCAAATACCTTGGTTCCACGCTGGAAGCAGCATGTTGTCCTGATCAAAGCTACTAAAGCAATTATGGTGTGCAATCGACCACTGGTAAACCCTGGGGCTGCAAAGTTATTATACACCATGTTTCATATGCACTGATACGAAGACGAAGTAGTTATATGTTATGTTATGTATCTAAAAATTTTTATTTAATAAGAAAACAGCATATTTTAATACTTCACAACACCTTATGGTTGTTTCTATTTTGTTCACACCACTGTACATGAATGATAGATCAGTCAGTGGTGGTGGAAAATACGTTGCTCTCATTTGTAAATATGGAGTGGTAAAACTTTGCTCTCACTTCCCTCTTCATGTTTGCCCGCGATGATCCCCTCACCTAGCCCTCAAAATGTGCACTCGTGCCCGCACGGGCAAAATGCCACTGAGGGCTAATGTGCCCATCCCTGATCTAGATGAACTCCAACGCATCGACTGTAATCAGCTTAGCTGTGATGGTCTGAATATATGATGGTTGAAATATGAAATATATTAAGTCCCACCCACCTACATACATATGTCCCAAGCCAACCTCATGATTTGTATGTTTAGTTGGGATTTTATAATCTTTTACGGTTGCTTTCGAAAACAAAGTTCTTGTAAAAGGAGAAATAAACTATAAAATATGCTTTAATCAATACTTTATTACGATTTCGCCATTTAAACTTGTTTCGTACACGATGAATTAAGAAAATTGTTTCCCATGCGATCTACAAGTCCACGAGACAAAAGCACACATAATTCCATTGTGAAGCCCAAAAGCATTCGAATATTGCTCATAACTATTTAATTGTCGCATTACGTTTTTATTTCACAATCCCGAGGAAATGGAAAATTGCTCGGCGACTGCCTATATGGTATGTGTCGTAAATCTTAAATTACACAATAGTAATGCTTTAGCAACAACAAAAGCCAGAAAAAGAGCATACAAAATGAAAACATCGCTGAAAATGGCGCGGTGCGGGAGAGAAAATCAAAAAACCATAAAGGAAATGTGTGCATTATGAGACGCATACACGCCTATACTGATGTAACGGTACGAATATATCTGCACAGGCAATGTATTGATATAATTTACTTTACTATTTCCAATAATTTTCGAACTATCAGCGTAAATGGTGTATTTCCAGCGGATGAGCATAAAAAGGCCAAGCCAACGGTAATGCTTAATAAATGAAAATCGCAGCGAAGAAGCAAGGGAGTGGGGAAACTTGAATTGAATTGAATGAACGCAAGGAAGACACAGTGAAATAATGTTACAAAACGACCATTAGAGGTACTGTTTGGAATTGTTGAATAGCAATTCATTAGAAATGGAGAATAAGTGATAAAAGTTTAAAAGGACGGCGGTAAAAGTGGGAATGACCTGTGTGATCTGGTATTACTGGTCAACTATGGATATTTAGAAAATGTTTAAAGAAATATTTTTGGAACAATAAATTCTGGAGACCATATTCCCTACATTTTATAAAAGGAGACTTATAGATATGGTAATAAATGAGGACAAAGCGAAGCAGCGGTCTTATCGGAAAGAACGACTTGAGTAGGCAACTGCCACTGAAATATAATCTAGTAATCCCAGGAAAGTTTTGATACAAGATAAGAAAACTTGAACTCTAAGCAGGATAATAAACATGTTCGATGTATGTAAGCTAATCATCCATATTTCTTCAAAAATGCAGTCGGTCGTGATGTAGAGCCATGCTTAATGACTTTTTCATGCCAGGATTGGAAGATGTGTAAGTCGACGGCCTTTGGTTCTAACAAGACCATACTGCCAACGAAACAATCAATTTATAGAAAGAAACTTTTGTAAGCGCATCATATCGAATTGTGAGCCTGTGGCGTGACCTCCAAGATCATACAATTTTAAACCACTGCCTTATTTTTGGTGAAGCCAATAAAAAGAGAAAATATATTAAAAGTGAGTTTTTGACTTGTAATTAGTCAGGAGGATGGAGCCATGTATAGAAGTTCATGCTAATGAGGAGAGTTCTCTGAGCGCTAACATCCGTTTGAAGGTGAGCTATAGTGAGAAGGCGAATCATCCCTCCCCAGGATTATGCGCGGGATTTGGGAACCGCCACGTAAAAAAATACTACCAATAAAGAGGACACAGCAGCCTCGGATGAACGAACCCTTTTTAGGAAGAGATGGATTATGTGACTAAAGAAGTGTATTATAAGCGCTCGGAGCGCCCCCGCCACTATTTCAAAATCGTGCTTGGCGACTTTAACGCTAGGCTGGGCAAAGAAGGTATATTTGGCATTTCAGTCCATAAATCTAGCCTTCATGATGAAACATTTCCAAATGGATTGAGGTTGGTCGACTTCGACGGGGACCGAATTATGGTTATCGGAAATACTAGATTCCAATATAGAAATATTCATCAAGGTACCTGGCTGTCTACGGACCAACCAGGTCGATCATGTTGTGACAGATGGAAGACACGTCTCCAGTGTTTTAGACGTGTGTACTTTCCGATTTTCTAACATTGACTCTATCTATCTATCTTGTTTCAGCCAAGATACGCACCTGCATATATGCAACAAAAGCGTACGTCAACCAATTCAAGGAAAGTTTGTAGGCACCGCTCTCTGAGAGCACTCATCAGCAACTCGGTATAAGGGAACTGTGGCACGGCATTTCAAGCTCCTTACGTACAGATGCAAGCGAAAATCTTATTGTGCGGAAAAAAAAGAACAGCTGGAGAATGCAAACTGCTTACCGCGCAATGTTACGATAGACCATAACACAAGTGGAGTCGGATAGATACCAAATATGTATAAGATTCAATCGAGCGCTCTGTGAGAAAGATTAATGTCCACCGTCGCCAAACTGATTGAATCTTATCCGTGTGAAAATCAACAACTTCCAAAATCATGGAAAGATTCATGTAAAGAGGATCGTCACAGTATCTCTTCGTCAATTTTAATGCTACTTTTGACAGCACGAAAAGGAGCTGACTTTATGCCGCTATGTCCGAATTTTCCATAGTACTGCTTTCTCCGATTTGGGAGTGAAGCATGAAAAATGACATCATCTGATGAGTCGGAGTTTCGAGTTTTCGAGAGAAAGGTTCTGCTGAAAATGTATGACCCTATGTGCATTGACAATGGCGAATGCCGCAGTCGATAGAACAATGAGATGTACGAGATATACGACGGCATTAACATAGTTCAGGGAATTAGAAGACGGCGGCTAGGTCATGTCGTCCGAATGAATAAATGCACTTTCGCACGCGGGAGAAGCTAGCTGCAATTGCAATCTCCAATTGGCACTAAAGAGCGAAAAGGAAGAACGACTGTCGCGCAGCTGTAAACACGGCTATAATCGCGTAATCGGTGTCTACAACAATAAATAAGAAGAAGAATTAGTTAGATCTCATTGGAGGTCATTTCAATAGAGTGTTTCAAACTTTTGAGATTATGAAATAGTTAGATCATGTCACATTTTATGATCATAATAAAGACAGTTCTGATGACTTGAAGAACCTTCATACTATAAATTGGAATTTTTAAAGCATATGTTCTAATTTGAGTTTAATGTCACATTAAAAAATACTGAAGGCTTCAAACAACCATCAATTCTGCAGATTTACATATGTAAAACAAACAAGGCCTCACAAATGTCCATATATTTAAATGGAAATATAACACATGTAAATACATTAATGCAAAATGCAATATTTCATTGAGAAAAAGATTTCAATGCACTTTTATCGGCAATCGGAAAATCGGCGCACTTTCGTCACAGCAGCACACAGCCTCACTGGACGTATGTATGTGTATATAGTGTACGCTCTCACATTGACATGTAAATCCATAACAGCCCATTGTTTTCGTTTATACTTTTAATCGATTTACCATCAATTGGTGTTCGTACACAGCCACTCCGCCCACCACAGCACTTCGCCAGCGACAGTGATCGCCAAACAACTGGCAGTTTAACTGAAATGATTTTCGACGGCTTCGACAAAAAGCACAACGCGCAAACAGCTGCCCGAAAAGGATTTTTTCCTTTCCTTTTTTTCATTTTTGTAGCAACAAGTAGACTCCGGTAGGTGCAACAAAAGCCCCCTTTTTCGGGGGCCCGAGAATAACTGTGTAAATTACATAATTGGCCACGGATTGTAGCAAGCGCAGCTGTGGCGCTCAAAAAACGAAAACAATAAAAAGTACAAAATTCAGTGGCAACAAAGAACGCCGCCGAAAAACAGTTACTTACACGTTGCGTGGCAAAAATGAGTGAGCGCTCCGTTAAATTCATTTTCGCTTTTTGTTTGTTTCCTGTCGCCGGCAGGCTCTTGTTTTCAACGGATGACTGGTGAATACAAAAAAACGGCGCAAAATCTCGGAGCATCCGCTCTTTCCTACGCATACATATGTACATGTACAATTTTTTATTAAACAAAATATTTAGCAGAGTTCCAACGGTAAAATCCGAAAATATAAAATTATATTAGGGTAATCACTACAAATTAAATAACCTTTTTTTCTGTGCGTTTGTCTTCAATCCGCCAAGCTTTGAAAGGTAGGAAATCGAAAAAAAATTTACCAGATGCTCAAACAAACTGGCAGCACTTGCGGTGCAACTTCCAAAATTTTAAACTTGTTTTTCTCGAAACACTATTTTCAGAGTCGTGACGAAAATTTATTCGAAATGAATAGACCGTTCGACATGAAATTTTCATAAGACCCTCTTAGACATAGTGGTGATATTGTGATGACATAATAGTGAAGTAATGACTGAGGTGACTGATGGCCAGACCATACTGACGTTATGGAGAGAACACTTCTTCAGCCTGCAGAATGGCAGTGAAAGCTTAACACCAAGAGATGGTGAAGCCATTCCACAATCATTGACGATGGAGCGCACATTCCAATGCCCAAACATGAAGAAGTTTGAATAGCAATTACCCGTCTGAAGAACAACGGCGGGGAGTGATGGATTATTGGCCGAACGATTTAAATACAATTTCGAACAACTGATAAAGGGCATGCATCAGCTTCTACTTATGTAGAATTTATCGAGATTGGAATTTAAGAGTGCTCTGCTCAATACGCAAAGGTGAAGACTTTACAATCTACGCCAACTACAATGGGAAAAGCCTCCTCAACTTCGCATTTAAGACTCAAGCGTACTGAGCGAAAGATTAAAGTCTATTGTCAACAAACTGATTGGACCTTATTAATGTATCTTCAGGCCTGGTAAATCAGCAACTGCCCAGACGCCACGCCACCTTTTTCTCGTTTAAAATCGTTTTTAAACCGATTTAAACAGCACAAAAAGAGCTGCATTTACCCAGCTATGTAATTTGGTATCAGGCAAAAGTAATACGGCTGTGTAAACTGACGTTGACCAATCCCAAAAATCCGTCAGGATCGGATAGGATATTTTGTGCTACGTCCAGTAAGCAGATAAAACTTTAAGTTACGATGGAGGAAAGTTTTTAAAAGAAATTTGACGAAAAACGAACTAGAGAAAACCTATCGTGCAAGAGTGACTTGTGATCAAATAAGCTGTTTCTAGGCCAATAAGGAAGAAGAGTGACTAGTTTAATCATAAAGAAAATTGATGTATTATAACTTCAAGTAACGCATCATTTTTCGAGAGGCAGTAACAAATACATAATTGATATAATGAGTTATGTATATAGTATATGTGTATTTCTGCTCTCTTATTGACTTCGATAATGAACTCAAGTCTCCAAGTTGCATAAATCTAAAGTCAAATACGAGGGCTGTCCGATAAATAACCGACCTCAACGTGAAGCTAGCGGCACATCTGAAAAAAAAGTTTCTACTTCAAATTGTGCATATTATAATAGCTACTCGCCAAAATTTCAGAAATTTATCTTGCGCAATTATCTGTTGACAGTCGTTTTTGTGAGTCTATTTCGGTGATTTCCCCAAAATGGAAAAAATTGAATATCGAGCTGTAATTAAATTTTTATTTTTGAAAGGCAATACGCCTTCACAAATTAAAGATGAGTTGGACTCTGTGTATGGTGACTCTGCACCATCGTTTTTCACCGTAAAATTTTGGGCAGCTGAATTTAAACGTGGTCGCAGGAGCTTGGAAGAAGATGAACGTCCAGGGCGTCCAAAAACTGTAACCACTAACGATAACATCGCTAAAGTTCATCAATTGGTACTAGACGACCGCCGGATTAAAGTTAGGGAAATAGCTGAGATTATGAAGATGTCAAAAGAACGTGTTTGTCACATATTAAACCAAGATTTGGGCATGAGAAAGCTGTCCGCGCGTTGGGTGCCGCGTTTGCTTACGCTAGACCACAAACGTGCGCGCATGAACATTTCCAGCGCTCTGTTGGCTCAGTTTAGAGGCAATAAAACCCGTTTTTGGCGCCGATTGATAACTGTAGACGAAACTTGGATTCATCATTATACGCCCGAAACAAAAATCCAATCTAAACAGTGGATTGAAAAGGGGGAACCAGCCCCAAAAAAAACTAAAGCTGTGTATTCGGCTGGGAAAGTGATGGCGAGTGTTTTTTTGGGACAGCCATGGAATTATTTTTATCGACTATCTTGAAAAGGAAAAACTATAACAGGAGCATACTACGCATCATTATTGGACAAGCTAAAGGAAGAAATTTCGAAAAATTGGCCACATTTGCAAAAAAACCACCAAGACAACGCACCATCTCACACCTCAACAGTCGCCATGGCGAAAATCCACGAATTGCGGTTCGAACTGCTTGACCATCCACCTTATTCACCGGATCTAGCACCAAGCGACTTTTTTTTGTTTCCTCAACTTAAAACTGCGCTCGGCGGCCAGAGATCTTCGTCAAATGAGGAGGCAATCTCTTTCGTGAACTCGTATTTTGCAGACAAAGACGCCAAGTACTATTTGGAAGGGTTGTAGAGATGGGAGCATGGCTGGGAGAAGTGTGTGGAGTTACAAGGAGACTATGTAGAAAATAAAAAAAAAAATTTTGAAAAAGTCGCGTGCATCATGGTTAGTTCGGTTATTTATCGGACAGCCCTCGTATATAGCAACCTACGTATATAGTATATGTGTATTTCTGCTCTCTTAATGAACTCAAGTCTCCAAGTTGCATAAATCTAAAGTCAAATATATCCGCAAAAACTTTAGGACAACCCTACTATAAGTATATTTTTTCCACGTGTTGTCTGACTCTTAAGCATAAGAAGATAAACACTCAGTAATCAAGCGTTAATACATAAAAAAAGCGGATGATTGGGCATATGCATAGACAGAAACATATATAGGATGCGTTTTTCAGAGTGTGTAGTGTGTTTTTATAAAGATACATACTCGTAAGTGTAAAATTAGCTTTCAAAATAAACACAAATGTTTGGCATTTATTTAATCAACATGCACACAAATAAATTTTAAAGCCCGGAGAAACCATTAGTCTATACTACTTTTGTGCTGAGGATGAAACAGTTGTTACAGTCAAATCGAGAATTACTATTTTTATACTTTCCACTATAATACGAGTACAAACTGTGCTAAATGATGCCAACAGTGAAACCACCACTTCTTAGGAGCGACCTTTAAATGACCGAATCTTAACAAAAAATATCTAGAAATTAGCCAGCCACTTTGTTCAGTACCTTGCCTCCGGCTTTGAAATTAAAATTGTACGCCGCCAACACAACGACCCTTTATATCTGTATAAAAGTTAAAGCTACACACAGGTAATAATCCACTTTCCTCCCTACTTCGCTCTCTCTCGCACTGCTAACAATAATCATCGCTGTCAAAAGCTTATTTGCCGCACGCTCAACTGCAGCGTGACAGTCAATCAGCCGAATCCGTATTGACGTGCCTCGTAAAGATGTTGCATATTGGTGATTTTCAGCCAGCCAGTCAGCATTATTTACTTCATCGGAGGCAATTAATTTTTTATACACTTTGCAGTAAATTTACTTGAGTCAATCAAGAACAGCTTTTTAATCAACGAACTTGAACTTAACCGTTTGAGAGTTGTTTATTACAACAGCTTTAAAATTACTATAAATACGTTTGCATATTGGTAGATTTATTCTTAATTGTCAAGGGTTTCTTATATTCAAATTACTGTTCGCCGTTATTGACTTCAATCATGTATCTCAGTTGTTAAAACTAGCTTAATGCAATTGAGTAACATTAGTGGTCACTTTGTGGCGAAAATTCGTCACAGAAAGTTCAAAACTTTGAACCATAATTAATATAAATGAATGCTCCACTCTTTGACATATTACACAGATATGGGACACTTTTACACCGTCGGGGAAAAACCGGGCTGTTTACAAAGCACATATATGAAAATCCCACGGTTGGAACGTGATAACTAAAAGAACTAAGTCTCAATGCTTTGTATTAAAATGGAATGTCTAGATAGTTCCTTCTTTTGTGTAAAACACCTTCCAGTCGCTAGTAGGCACATTCAGATTTTGTCGTTGAAGCGGCTGACTTGGACACAGATGGAGTTTTGCTGCGTTTCACCTCCAGTATCGCATTTTTTCCATAAGTTTAGAAACGTTCTGACAGCTTATCTCACCCATGTTTGCAGCGGATCATCAAAACTCCGCTCAACCGCACTGATCTATCAAATAACAGCACAAGTGCGCTTGGCTCGGCGCCCGTCTTCGAGAAGTGGGCTTTCATCAGCTTCTGCTCTTGTGACATCTGTTCCACCGGGTTACTGCGGTCTGTGAGCTAGAGCTCTGGATTTCCTTTTTTTAACGCCTTCGGTTCACTTTCCTATCGAACGCTACCGTTTTTCACGAACCCTTTGTGATCTCCTCTTTTTCAGATTGGACTTGCCCTCGAGACGGTTACATATCTCGAACTTCTCCGTATACCACGCTTTTGCGAGAGCCACTCATTAATTGGCTTCTTTCTGGACCCGCGGAAGTTCATCTTTTTTTATGTGTTAATGCTCAAAGTGCCTTGGTTGTAGAGTAGGCTTGACAGTGGTACTACAACGTCGGTTACCTGATCAGGTTGCAGTGGATCTTAAAGGATTGATGTGTCCGATGGTAGTAGCCTCACCCCTCGCCAACGTTTGAGTTGGTCGCTTCTTTCCTTCATCGACTTCGAGTTCTTGTTTTGCGATTCGGGGTTTGTACCACTAACGTTTTATATCTCATAAGCTTTGGCCGTTGTATTCACTGCTAAAAGGAATTGTAACCGACTAATTGCCTTCGTAGTTTAGCTCGCCTTCAAACGGATATTTTGTGGCTTCCCAAATAATGTTTGGTCTAAGACCTGAAGTCGTGAGCAGCTTGAGCCATATGTAAAAGAACCGTTTCTTAATACTCTCATGTGAATGGCGCTCAGAAAACTTTCCTTACTTCTACACATGCCTCCAGCCCTGCAAAGCTAATATGGCCAAAAAGCTCAGTGAAGATCGCGACGGACCTCTCCGAGTCGTTCGATACTAAACGAGGTTTTAGACAAAGCGACACCTTACCGTGCCACTTCTTCAATCTATTCCTAGAGAAAATAATTCGAGCTACAGATCTGAATAAAGAAGGTACAATCTTCTGCAAGAGTACCCAACTGCTGCCGTACGGCGATGACAACCACGCCGTTAGTTCGGAGTTTCCCAGACTGAATAAGGAAGCGAAGCAAGCCAGCAGGTGCTATTTCGGACTGAGTAGGCAATTGAGAAGTAAAGTCGACGAGAAAAGACCAAACTCAACAAGTCACTCATCATCCCCGTCCCACTATATGGCACAGAGTCATGGACGACGGCAGCATCTGAGGATTTGACGTTACGAGTTTTCTAGAGTAAGGTTCTGCGGTCATTTGGTCATTTGCGCATTTGCAACGGCGAATAGTGTAGTCGATGGAACGATGATCTGTAAGAGATATACGACGACATCGACATAGTTCAGCGAATTAAGAGACAGCGGCGAAGTGATGTCGTGCGAATGGATGAAACCACTAGAGCTCTGAAGATATTCGACGCAGTACCCGCCGGAAGAAGCAGAGGAGAGAACGACCCCGACTCCGTTGGAAAGGCCAGGTAGAACAGGACCTGGCTTTACTTGAAAACTCCTTAATTTATTTAATATAGTATATGAATAAAGTCGGTTAGTATCACTCCAAAATGGGGGAAAAACCGTTAGCAAACTCATTGAAACAGAAATGTGCTTGAATTTTATTAAAAGATAAATATAGTAAACCATTAGTGAAATGAAAGCAATAACTTACATAAAAACCGGAAATTTAATTTTAAAAACCAAAACTCGAGCGATAATTTGTCAAAAGCATTCAAATGATGTTTCCAACAAACTTTAAATTAGCTGCACTATAAAATTTAGCCAGCATTTCGACACAGTCATTTAACTTGAAATAAACATTTTCGGACTTTTTTGTTTCTAATGCAAAAGTAACAACAACAATAAGCACTTCGCATCTAATTCCCCGAATGACTATAAAGAGTTTGTGGTGTTGAGTACAAAAAGGGAGTTGAACAAAATAAAAGTCGCGGCAAATGTCACGCACAAACACGAGCAAATGTGCTTTGTGTACACACATACACACACACACACTCGTGGGTATTTTACAACCACTTTTACATTCAAATTTGACTTTGCCCGCGTCTGTGACTGTATTTGTATGCAAATGCTGCTTTCCAGCGCTGTGGTGTGTTTTGCATTATGACACTCGCTGGGCAAATTAAGTTTTTAAACTTTCAGTCAAAACAACAACAACAAAAGTAAACCACATGTTAAAGAGCTTAGATATGAGTTAGCAGTCAAATACGCGAGCGAGTGTTCTACCTCAGATGAGTTGCATATACCTAAGCATGTATGTGTATAAATATATGTATAGTATACATAAATCATATACTCATATAGCGTATGTTGTGCATCCAAATATGAGGATGACAACCGTCAAACAGCAATCTAGCTCTTTGGCCTTGAGCAAAGTGTACGCAGCAGCAACACACACACGTGGCATTTACTCGCTTGGCTTCGGCTATGATGAATGTGGGTAATAATAATGCCACGTTACTCAGCACACCCGCATATGAAATACAACAACAGTTAAGTGGAATAATAAAAACTTTACGTTTTTAATTAGAAAACTTTAATTTCAATTTCTTCACTGTAGAATGACTGATTGAAATCGAGAACAATAAAGACGAAGTCTGCAGAGACTTGGGAGAACCGAGTACAAAACAATAAAAATCAGTAATATCGGGGCACCAAAGCACTAATAAGGCGGAATCGGAAAGATACATAGGATTGAAGAGGGAAGCGAAACGCATTTCCGACAAAAAAGAGGGAGGCCAAAATGAGTGAGCTTGACAAGCTGACCGACAGGGGTAATGCTCGAAAATTCTACGAAAAGATGCGGCGACTAACAGAAGGTTTCATGACCGGAGCATACTCTTATAGAACTCCCAGAGGTGATATAGTGATAAGAAGCAGGCATACGCTTCTTGCAAAAGCTCAACCACAAAAGTGAGACCTCTGGGATAAGCCGCCTTCGACAGCACGAAAAGGATCTGTCGCTATGTCTGAACTTGATATCCCCGCGAAGCTAATACAACTGTATAAACTGACCTTAAATCATACCAAAAGCTCCATTAGGATCGGGAAGGACCTCTCCGAGCCGTTCGATATCAAACGGGGTTTCAGACAAGGCGACCTTCTATCGTGCGACTTCCTAAATCTGCTGCTGGAGAAAATAATTCGAGCTGAAAATCTGAACAGAGAAGGTACAATCTCCTACAAGAGTGTACAGCTGCTGGCGTACGCTGATGAAATTGATATCATTGGCCATAACAACCGCACCGTTAGTTAACAAGAGCAAGACAAAATATCTCTTATTAAACAAACAGTCTCAAACAGCACTCGCGACTAGACTCCCACGTAACGTTTGAGAGTCATAACTTCGAAGTCGTAAATAATATCGTCTATTTTGGAACCAGCATTAACAGCAACAACAACGCCAGCCTCCAAATCCAACGCAGAATAATTCTTACCAACAGATGGTACTTCGGACTAAGTAGGCAATTGAGAAGTAAAATCCTCTCTCGATGAACAAAGACCAAATTGTACTTGTCACTCATCATTTCTGGCCTGCTATGTTGTAGGGGCATGGACGATGACAACATCTGATGAATCGACATTGTGAGTTTTCGAAAGAAAGGTTCTGCAGAAGATTTATGATCCTTTGCATGATGGCCACGGTCAATATCGCGTATGATGGAACGATGAGATATACGACGTTATTGACATAGGTCAGCGCATTAAGAGACAACGGCTACGCTGGCTAAGTCAAGTGGTTCAAATGGATGAAAACACTCCAGCTCTGAGGCTATGCGTCGCAGTACCCGCAGTGGGAAGTAGAGAAGAGAAAGGCCCCCACTACGTTGGAAAGACCAGGTTTAGAAGGACCTGGCTGCACTTGGCATCTCGAATTATCGCCAAATTGTGAAAATAAGAAACGTCTGGCGGGCTGTTGTAAACTCGACTATAACCGCGTAAGCGATGTCTACGCCAATAAAGAAGAATACTATAAAACCCATTACGAAGGTTTTGTTTAAAAAACTTCGTAAAAATGGAGCGTTGCACAATGGGACAACGTATTTTCATTATTGAACAATATTTCTCAATGTTAGGCGGCCACAACCCATTAAACACCTCAATTATTGCATGAGACATTTATATGTTGTTTAAGCTCTCGTTTTGGTAATCAAAATTAGAACCCAAGATCGTGTTATTTAACACCAATACTTTAAAAAGTTCAACAAACGAATGCGTATGGTATGTGTATCTAAAGACGTGGAAGACTTTTGTCTGAAAAGAAAGACATAAAACGATTTTTTTTTATTTAATTCCAATTTTGTGTTAATTTCTAAAGAACACTCTTTATAACTAAAGGATTAAGGGTAAACCTTATGGAACCATAATCACCTCTACAATATTTTAAGAAACATAATTTTAAGTCCATTACACAAAAATTTATTTATACTTCATTTATACTTCATTCACGTTTACTAATGTGACAAAGGTGAGTTAAAACTCCTACAATTAGTTTAAGCCAAACTTTGCTGGCGCAAACTTCGCCGGATCTCTTGAGATTTTTATTAGGTATCTAGCGACCTCGCGCATACCTATGTGGCTTACCAAGCTTCCGCCAGGCCCTACCAGCCAATAGTAATCTGCAAAAGGACATAGGAACCTTTCTAAAACTTTCTCCTCCAACGACAGCGAAACTGAGCTGCCTTTCTTTGCCAATTCCGCAGCTTTCCATTTGTCTGCGATTCCGCTATAGCTTGGTATGCGAAGTAGTCTTCTCCAAATGTAACCGCACAGTCAGTAAGTTCAAGACTACTATTGTCACTCTACTAACTCCTTAAAGGAAGAGGCGCTTCGGAACAGTTGGTCGATCTTTCAAACCTTCTCAAGCCTTGATCCATCCGCAGAGAAATGCGCTACCCTTCTCCCCCTGACCCCGTAAAACATAATGGCTTCGTAAAGCCATAGGGCTACTTTCGATCAGCAACCCCACCTTTTGCCAATAGCTCCTTTTGCCACGAGTATTTGCCACCAATACAGGATCTGACTGCATTGGAAATGTGTGTTACAATACCTTACTTTCAGCAAAAATTGGTGCAGTGCAATAAACTCTAGCTGAAGTAAGAAGCAGCACACTGACCACGTTTACTGCGCTATTAGTAGAGCAACGGTGGATACAATGGCGAGAAAGCATATTTTTAATTGCAAATGCAATACCCGCAGGAGCTTATAATTGCCATAAAGTACCGCAAGGCGCTGCAAACTAATATCCCTGTGCGCATAGTTTAAATGTGAAAGCAAAAAAAAGCAAATAAACAAATGTATTTTAATAAACAAACAAGCAAAACACAACGAGCTCGTGCTAATTTATACAGTTATAATGCAATTCACGCTCGAAACAAAAATAAAAGTGAACAAAACGTGGCAAATTTAAATAGTACAAACTAAAAAATGATTATTGTTGCCGGCACAACAGGGCGTATGAGTGTTGCGGCAGCAAATGGGAAACAACAACAAAAACACACAACACACTGAGTAACAGCGCGTTTCTTGCGAACCACAATCTAAGCAGGCAAGTGCATTTGAAGCAGACACGTACAGGCACGATATACCCACGTATGGACGAGCTCATATGTGTGCGAGTGTGTGAGCTGGGACATGCCGCATGACCGGAAGCGCTACTTCGTGCTGTTCGTTTGCCGTAACGGTTGTGCAGCGCTGGCAGCCGCAATCACACTCGTCGTCTAAGCATAAACTTGTTATTGTAAAGATTCATTTAGAGTCCATTTGTTTAATCTATGAAATGCAATTACACTGGCGCAACCACTCACACACACACACATGCACTCATACTTACAAAAAAAAAGAGAGGAGGTTAACATCAGTTGCACCGAAGCAATAATACCCTTCACAGGTGCTTTTCTTATAGCAGAAAAGGGTATAAAAAGATCTTTATGCTGATTTTGATCGGTCAGTTTGTATGACAGCTATATGCTATAGTGGTCCGATCTAAATGATTTGTTCAGAGATGTTAGCTCTTGCTTAGGCAAGAACTCATGTAAAATTTCATGAAAATATCTTGTCAAATTAAAAAGTTTACCGTACAAGACCTTGCTTCTGATTGGTCAGTTTGTATGGCAGCTATACGCTATAGTGCTCCGATATCGTCGTATCCGAGAAATGACCAGCTTCGTGGGAAGAAAAGAACACGTGCAAATTTTCAGAACGATATCTCAAAAACTGAGGGACTAGTTCACGCACACAGCTTTGCAACGTTACCCTCGGCATGTATCAAACTTCCCGGCAAACTTAATATACCCTGTGTAGAGTATAAAATCTCATACAAGCGCTCGAACAAAACTCTGCATGCAGCAAACACAGCGCTGCATTCAAGCAGACAAACAAACAGCTAGTTAGTGCTGCAGCAGAAATCGTGCCACGCCACGCCATGTTGCCGCTTGTGGCAAGCTTACTTAAACGCGCTCGCTGCCAGCAACACGACTGTTTGTGCGTATGCGAGTGCGCGCTGGTGCAATATCCCGCCTGGCACTAGGCACGTGGCTGAACACATTGTGCGCGTGCCAAGTATAGAAATTATAAACGTTTCCGTATTCGCATCCGTGCACGTTCGCGCGCACATCCGCCGCCGCCCGAACCTGAGGCTACCGTGATTTAGTGGTGCACATAAAAATAAGGCGCTCTAGTTGAAAACCCACACATATGTATATTGTGCACTAACCAGCGCATACACCTAAGTCCATATATGGACCGCCATCATAACTAGGGGCAATGCAAATATGTTGCAACAAACAGTGGCACACGCACATACATGCATATACCCACACAGGTCTTTAAACGCATTTACTAACGAAATCTCGAAGCGATTCCGAATTTTTTAAGAGCTGAGCGCTACTCAGCACGAATTCGTGCGCTCTTTTACAAACTGATTTGCTTTTTTTGTTGTTGCTTGGAATCTTCCGTACCTAGGAGGTACTTTAAAATGCCATCGACGGCGCTTGGCATTCGTGTCCGGCACTGGTGTTACTTGCGAATGCAACGCTGCGCTCATCTATATATGTAAGTAGGATTTTTTGTTTAAATTGATGATGTGAAAACGTTGGAGTGAATGTCACAGCTGGACTGGTAAAAAATTCACGAACGACGCCGTCTCGATTGCGTACATAAGCGCATACTTCATAAGATATAGTATATGTATATATAGATGGCTTGTAGCATAGAGGCTTAGTCAAGCAGTTAATGGGAGTGCAAAAAAACTGAAAAGTATTGATTCTTACGCGGTTATAGCCAAGTTTACAACAGCGCGCCAATCGTTCTTCCTTCCTGCTGTTTGGCGCCAGGTCCTTCTCCACCTGATCTTTCCAACGGAGTGGAGGACTTCCTCTTCCTTTGCTTCCGCTGGCGGATACTGCGTCGAATACTTTCAGAGCTGAAGCGTTTTCATCCATTGGAACGACATGACCTACCCAGCGTTGGACCATAAATCTTCCGCAGAAACTTTTTTTCGAAAACCCGCTACGCCGACTTATCAAATGTTGTTATCGTCCACAAGATAGACGAAATTATCTACGACTTCGAAGTTGTGTCTGTCAACAGTGACGTGTAAGCCAAGACGCGAGTGCGAATACTGTTTGTTAGATGACAGGAGATATTTCGTCTTGCCCTCGTTGACAACAAGACTCATTTGCTTTGCTTTTATGTCTAACCTTGAGAAAGCAGAACTAACGGCGCGGTTGTTGTGGCCAAAGCCAGCAGCATTACAATCTTCGGTTAAAGAAACACGTTTTTTTTTTAATTTATTTAATATATTATATATATCGATTTCTGCATCTGGCACTGTCGTTTCTCCATCGGCTGAAGTGTGGGTCTCCCTGTCGGCTGATTGATTTTTAAGTCCCGTCGGTTATTGCAGTTGCACTTATCGTAGCAATCACATATACAGACCTCCTGTTCGAGTCGAACGAAGGCTCCCATCGCGTCATGTAATCAATAACGGTGGCTGTACGTCCCCTCACCAATCGTCTCAACATCGTATCGTTCGTGTGGCAAAATCCTCAAAACTTTATAAACTTAGATTTAATAAATGAGCAATGGACCGCAAACTTATTTCTATTGTGCTTGCGAAGCGATGTCATCCCTGTTGGGAACCCTCTATTAGCAACTAAGCATGGCGCATGCCTTGAAGTTGTTGCTAGTACCACTCTCTGCCTACTTCTTCTTCCCTGCGGAGTAACTCCAGAATGGCATGGACACCCATCGCAAGGAAGGGTTCAGGTCCTATCATGTTAGTGGATGCTGTGGAGCGGGCGAGCTCATCAGCCAGTTCATTTCCGGCTATACATTTTTAACCGGGCACCCAAATGCACTTGGTTACTTTCCGCTAGGCTATTCAGCCGTTCTCAAGACTCCTGCACCAGTACTGATGTGATCTCACAGGCAAAGATTGCTTTAAGTGCCGCTTGACTATCGCTAAGTAAGCGTTCATTGCGATAGTTGCGTAGGAGGTTTATCTCTATGCACCGACTTATGTCGAAGACTTAACAAAGGCACACAAGCTTCGAAAAAGCGTCCACTACAACCAAGACCTTCTTCGTTCGCTCCATTGGTCCAACCTGACAAAAATTAAAAGTTCTTAATGGCCGATACTCCTAGTTATAGGGTTTAGTAGAACCTCCTTCCTTCCAGTCTTGGCGTCAGTTACGATGCGTTCGAATCCCTGCGATAATCGTTTTCATAGTCATAATCCTGCAACGTCATCGCCCAATGAGATACCTTCACTGGAAATTCATTCTTCCACATAGTCATAGTGAAGGCTTTGGAGTCAGTGACGATTGTAAAATTAAAACCCAATAAGTAAACGCTCCATTTCTTAAATGCCTCCACTAAATCCTCCACCGCCAATTCATAAGGGTGTTATTTCTCTTCGAACGGCTATGTTTTCCTGCTTATTGGATGGATATTCTACTTTCTGTAGAAGAACTCCATTGTGCCCGAACTTAGATGCGTCAGTATAAACTACGGGTAATAAGAGGTTAGATCCAGAAACCTGTGTACCGCCATCGTCTTTTCTTCCGAAGGTTTGATTGTACCGTTTTCAATAATGTAGCCCAGGAAGTCTACTTTAGTTTTCAAGGACTGGCATTTTTCAAATTACTTCCGTAAATTGTACTGTGCCGTCCTTTTCAGAACTGCTTCTAGTTTCGCTAAGCCCTGATCTACAACCTTTGAGAGAATAATAAGATCGATTATGTAAGTGACCACCGTACCGTCACTAACGAGGAACCCTGCAACAATGTACCTTGTAAATCGGCTGGATAGTTGCAGATTCCAAATGTAGCATTCAAGTATTCATATTGGCCTTGGTGGATCAGAACGAAGCATCTTTTCTCGAGTCCTCCTTCCTCCATTCAAAGATATCGTTGATAAACGGCACACTTATATTTTTTAAAGATACTTTCGAAGACTACTTTAAGGCATTTTTCCACTAACATGGCACACCCACTTTCGTCCCCAATCAGCAAACGACGCCACTGTTTTGCAACAAACTCCCACACATGTACGCACATCCATAGCAACAACATTAATGTGGCACATGTGTTGACCATGTTTAGAATGCAGGTCTGATCTGTAGCTCGGTGTTTTCGTGTCAAGGTTTGCAATCACACCAGTCCAAACAACAACAAATGTGAAATGTAGAACCTTCGACAGAGTTAAAAGGCAAAAAAGAGCACGGCACACACACACAATGGCACAAGCATATGCTTTATGCGCAACAAGAGCGTTTGTATTGGTGCTTTCCGTTGCACATGCTAATGTGTGTGTGTGTGTTGTGGTTTACCACTTTTTAGCCGGCTAAAAGCAATTCTTTCATTCCATCTTTCTCTTAGCTTCTAATGCGTTCATATACACGCTTAAATACAGATTAAGCCTTTGCTTACGCATACTTAAGCTCACACATACATACACGTGGTTGTTTAAAGCTGCGAGTATATTCATTTGCAAGCGTTTGTGCTGGTGAATATATTATTTTGTTTCATTTTCATTTGTTGCAATTTCGTTCCTTTGCTTAATTGCCAGCGCAAAAAGTGTTAAAAGCGTGTTCAGAGGAAACTAAGAAAACATTTCGCTTTGGTCATTTAAGGTACATGTAAGCCAGGATAAACGCGTTATCTTTATCGTAAAAAGCGCAAAACACTAAAAAAATTTGAAAATCTTTTAGAAAGTATATTCACATATGTATGTATATAGTATTCGTTTTTTGAAAATAGTAAGGTTAAAGATATTTAGAGCTAAAATTATAGGTTTCAGAATAAATTGAGTCAATGTCACTGCTTTAAATCCAAATACTTGGGTGGCTCTAGATAACAGAACTACTGGTAATAAAAATCGATGGTCCCAGATACTGATTGAGCACATCTTTTTAAAGGATGGAACACAATAGACAGTACACAAATATCACGCAGTGCCGTCAAACGGTATCTGGTTGACTTTATGCAAATCGAACTGAGAGAATAGGCGAGCCTTAAACGAAAATAGTAACACTTCATTACGATAAATGCGAAGTTGTTAATTTTTCCAATAAAATTTTAAATAAGGAAGATATGTAACAGTAAACGTAAAAAATTTAAAGTGACCACATGAGTATTTTAATCGTTATTTCAACACGAACGGCTTATAGATGAAACACGAAATAACTTGACCTAAGCTTAGTAACATACATATACCCATTAAAGTTAACTAAAATAATTGAAGGGGGTGTATTGGGGTAAGATACGGTCGACAACTTGTGTGAAGCCTTGGATCATACTTAAAAGAAAGGAAGCTTCAGCGCAGCCACTGCGATATACATATACGGTTTAAGGGTTCTCTGAAGTCTAATTGCCGCGTCTGTTCATCACGGGTCCTGAAACAAGCAGCTCGCTATATAAATGTGTATAAAAGCTTTATACTACTCATCTTTTGATGGCGACCGCAGCAAACGTAATAAGAACTCCCTAAATTAGGAAAGCGCCGATACCAAGCTGGTTGATGCCCTCGTAAAAGTAAAAAACGATGGTCGGGACAAGAACGGAGACGGTATTTACTACAGCGGCCATATAAAGGAACTCAAATTCGATGTGGGATCAAACTAATTGGCTGGCTCCGAATCGAAAAGTTCGTAAATAAATCGATCAAGTTGTGATCCAGTAGTGTCCTTGGCGTGCAAACACTCCGAAGACCTAACATCGACTCAGACAGAAGCATACTCGTCAAAATACACAAGGAATACCTTCCCACGTCCAGAAGCTAATTACTATCACAATGGTTTTGTACTCGACCTGCACTTCTGCTCTCTGAGAGCACTCATCAGCAAATCGGTATAAGGAAACTGTGGGCATTTCAAGCTCCTTACCTACAGCTGCAAGCGAAACCATTGGTTTTCGTAAAAGTCGAAAGGTAGTGCGATAAGGACTGTTGTGTCGCAGAGGAGAGAAAGCAGACAGCCTACCATGCAATATTGCAATCGACCATAACCCGAGTGGACTGAGATAGATATCGAGAATTGAAGATAGAAGCGAGATGCATATGCAGACAAAAAAACAGAAGTCGAAATGCGTGGTAAGGAGAAGCTTAAGAAGCTGGCCAATAGGGGTTATGTCCGAAAATTCTACAAAAAAATAGGCGACTAACGGAAGGTTTCAAAACCGGAACATACTTTTGTTAGACTCAGGATATTCAGGGCGTAAGCCTCCTCAACATCGAATATAAGGTTTTATCGAGCGTATTGTGTGGAATATTAAAGCTAAAAGCCTGCGAAAGTGTTTGGCCACTGTTCGAATCAAGCAGTACTGATCTAGACATAACGATGGATTATTAATGACACTGATGCAATAGCAAACCAGTACTTTTAGTAAAAATTTGGTTTTCCGACCCGCTCAGCCATCTATACCATTACAAGAAGGTTAATTTTATAAATTTGGAGTAGCATTTTTGTTAAACAATGCTTCTGTTAGCAAAATTGCTTCCATGTCCCAATGAAATAGAAGCATTATATGAACAAATGTGTTTTCATATGATCGGCGATCAAACTTCAACCATCATTTTAACACTCCAGTGGTCGCGCCCCTTTTTGTGCCGTTAGTAGTCGCGCGTACTACATGTGTAGAACATTTTAGACATAAGGGTTTGAAACGAAATATTCGTAAATAAAAAAAAATTGTTTTAATAATAATAAGTAACAGTTTATTATAAAACCAAATCAACCAAAAAATATTCATTTTAAACATATTAGGAACTTAAAATCAGACTTCTTGCGAATAGTTATTCGTAAAACGTAAAAGTATATACACAAGTGGTCTACTATTGTAGTACGCGCGACTACTGGAGTGTTAAACCCACACTAAATACTAGAAAAATATTACGTATACGCCTAGGCAGTATACTGGCCGGGACTATAGTCCGTCAATTTGACTTTTTGTAAAGAAAAATATACTGACGTCCTCTGTAAGTTTATATTCGGCAGACACATTAAGAACACGTTGTAAAATTGGTATTCACTTATGCTGTAGACACATGCACATATGTACTAACACTTGTACGCACGAGCAAATGTTTCGCACAGAGGACTTACGAAGCGCTTGGGAAAATTTAACGCAACTCGCAACACCGCCACCAAACTCCAAATAAGGAAGCTAACGAAATGTTGCAGGAGCAAAAACAAAATGGGAAACAACAATAATAATAGGGCAGTGCAATGGACAAACACATCATTTGTAGGTATTCAAAGAGGAGGCAAACAAGCACCGCACACCAAGCGAACGCAAACATATTAATTGTTTGTGTAGACGGCAATGAAGCATACAGTCGTGTTGAAAAAAATTGTTGGCAATAAAGAAAAATGATTTCAAAATATTCAAAATGGTTCACAACTAAGCTATTCTCAAAGTAAAATTTAAAGTACTAAAGTTGGGAAGAATTTAAATATATTTTGAACAAATTCGATTTCTATATGTAGAGTAAAAGTATATAGATAAGTTAAGGTATCGATTTGGTCTTGTTTTTTTAAAACTTTTATATTATAAAGTCTATAAAAAAGACTTTTTTTTATAGATAGCTTTAGTAAACTGTATTCCATATTGTATCAAAAATGGACACACCCAAAGAGAAAACACGCTTTATTTTACAATTTTTCTCAGATAAAAAAACGGAAGCCATGCAACTGAAAATATGGCCAATGTTGTTTTGTTTTTCTGTTTTTTATTACATTAATTTGTTACATTATGAATTGTTTTGTTTTTGTGTTCATTTATTATTTTAAATTGTTACATTAGTATACTAAGAAAGTGTTTATTTATTTATCTACGTACATACTAATTAGTAGGCTGAAAATAGTCATGAGCATATTGTGATATTTTTTTATGAATTGTTTTTGGTTTCTGATGTTATATATATATCGCTTTTAATTTCTTACACTATGTATTCATTTTTAATATGTACATATGTATATAAATTTTTTTTATGGTTGTATATGGGTGATATATGGCGTCTACTGGGACGCAACGAGCGGCTACGGGGGCCAAAAATAATATCGGTAAGCTGCGCTATATTTGCATAGCCTCAGTGGTTAGTGTAGGAAATTGCAAAATTCCTGGCCAAAAGTGAGTCTTATATAATAATGCCCTAATTTAATATTTTCAGCAGTGGCATCATTGGCATAATATTATAAAAAAATGCGAGTTTTGACAGCTAGCTCGCTCTCGATTCAAAGAGTCTCGTATCATATTATCGCAGGTGTGGTGGCATCATGAGTTCTTGCCACAACCGGCACTATGGTCCTTTAAATTCAAATTTGTATATTGGGCATACATAAATCCAAAAATTATTTTTTCTTATTTCAAAAAAATGTTTTGTGGCGCGCAGTATTAGTTGAAGGACATTTCAGATGGTCTAAACATCATACAAAAAATTATTTGGATTTATCGGCACCATCTGTTCTAAAATATGAAGCTGTAAAACATGATGCTTCTGAAGCAACCAACAAACTTGTAATACAGTTTCAGTAAAATATTGTAAGAAAACAGCTGTTCGATAGTATTCAAACATAAAAACAAGAAATAAATGTTATAATGGAAGAATATAAGAAAGCTGTATCTATTTTTTTAACTGTAATAATGAAAAAAAATTTTTTTTTTTGGTTTTTGTGTTATATCTGTATAGGTGTGGAAGTTTTGTTTGATATCTTTTTTTAGCTCGTCGAAATTTCGTATTCACTTGTGTTCTGTTGTGCGTGAGTGAAGGTAGGTAGGTAGGAGTGCAGGCCTGCTATCGGGCTGCAATTAGCACTTATGTGGCTCATTTTGATACACTATTCGTAGTAACGCGCAATCCTGTTTCTGGCGTTGTTATCGGTTCCAAGCCTCCTTCTCTCAAAAACATTTTGAGGTCTTCGATGAAACTCACTTATGTCGCGTATATGCTTCTGGTTGAAATCCATTCAAGGTTTGGTGCTTGGTGGTATTCCGAGTGTTTTGTGTCGGATCTGTGCGCAGAGGCTTTGGGCATTCGTGCAGAGAAAGTTTGGAAGATTGTTATCCTTGTTCCCTGCTACTGACCGCAGCTTCGGCCAGATGTCCCGTTGGAGGCGATAGTGGTGAGGGGGTGTGCTCCGATTTTGTGACGCATGTTCGTCGCAATGTTGCCAGTGGCCGCTGTTTGGTGGTAGCGTGGTGTCAGTACGAGTGTGCGTGGTAGTAATACTTTTTCTTGACCTATATGTATGTAGGTCGGTTTGTGGTTCTTTTCCCTGTGGCGATATTGTTAAGCCATAATTTGTTTAGTGGTTCGGACGCTGTTTTGTAACTGTTTTTCGCGCTCCTTGTTTTGTGTTGAGCAATTTGGTTGGAATTGGTTTATGTGTGATTCGTCGGGTCAATCGTTTGATGCGAATTCCTAGCGTGGCTTACGTGGTATGAGCTCCGCCTCAGTTTCATTGAGGAAAGCTCCTGCCTTTGCCACTCGATTTTTCCCCTGCTTTTTTCGTTACCGAAAATGTTTCCTGTTTGCGCCGGAGACTCCAGATCAAGTTTAGTCTGGAGCTTGTTCTTTTATGTTGGACTTAGTGTCTCTCATTGTCAGTGTGGTGGGGTGAACTATACTGGAATTTGTCCATCGGTGATGAGAACGAAGGCCAGGAGGGTCCGCCTGGCTATCCGTAAATATAAGTTGCTTTAAAATTGTATATGTCCGGCGTGATTTTCTAATACAACTTCGGCAATGGCTTTTTCTATGACCTTAGTACTTCTGCTTTGGAAGATGCCAGCCGATTTCGGTAGACGTATGGGAGTAGAGAGACTAATGCCCAGAGTTATCAGCGGAGAATACCCCCGCTGCCCCTACATCCGCAGCTCCATTTTGGACCCGTCGGTATAGACGGAAGTGGTACCAACCTCCTCTGCAATTGAGTCCTATTGCTCCATTCTCGTGTCTAGATTGGTATCACTCTACCATGGCAATGTCTACTTGCAATCCTATCAGCTTTGGGAGGAATGTAGTCTGATTTATTAACGTTTACGCTGAGCTTGTTTAGGATTATCACTATTGTCCGGAGTTCTATGGGTAGCTGATTCCAACACCTCCCCATTCCTTTTATTCTTATCGCCGCAATACGCTGCTGTTTTTTAATAGAAATGGTCCCGTGGTAGTCTGATGCAGGATCACATTGAGCGCGTCCAGTCCGGACATGACCCCTGATTGCCGCCCGTACCCACCCGCACATGCTGCTCTTTGTATTCCCTTTAATTTTCTAATGTTGTACTGTTTCTTTAGCGCTGGCCACCCATACCAGAAGCTCCATATGTGCAGTATGGGTCTTACTGACCGCCGTGTACATCCACATGATTATACTTGGTTTTGAGGCCCCCATTCTTGTTGACGATTTTCTTACAAGTATAGTAGGCCATGTATGCTTTGTTTTATTCTTTTATTCTACCTTACATTTTTTCATGACAGCTTTGGCGTCAATCTCCCCCCTCAAATACTTAGCTGTTGGGGATAGAGTGAGTGTTGTGCCGTTAAGTACCGGAAGTTGAAACTGCGAGTATTTTGGTTTTCGCTAGTGATTAGCATCTGTTTTCTGTTTTGGGTTTCGGGTTAACTCCTGAACCATTGCTTTTATAGGTTTACCCTACGAAGTGCTCTTTCCATACATCTCGCTGACTGTTTGAAGGAAACATTCCTGATACCAACAACACTATATCGTCTGCACATGCTTACTGCTTTCACTCCTCCACCGTTTAATTGGAGGAGTATGTCGTTCAGCGCTACAACCCATAGAAGCGGAGAGAGGACCCCCCCTTGAGTGCGGTCCCCCCTCTACTCACATAACTTGTTTGTGATTGCAGCGCCGTTTGAACGCTATAAATCTTCCTATTCTCAAGCATCGATAGTATCCATCTGCACCCAGTGTCATCTATGCCCCCATGCGCCAGAGAATGTGATTATCGTATTTACTTCTATGTTATTGAAGGCGCCCTCTAATGTCTAGAAAAGCAAGCCATGGTGTATTGTTTGTGGGGTAGTGGATTTTCTCAATCACACTTATCACCTCGTGAATGGCGGTTTCGGTCGGTCGGCCCTTTATGTACGCATGTTGGGACTTTGTTCGCTAACTTCTCACGCCATTATTTTGTTTCTTACGTTTACATCTACTTAGCCGTTCTAGTACTTTCAGCATACCTGAGGTAAGGCTTTATACGGTCTCACAATCCTTGGCATTCTCGTGTGTTCTTCTGCGCTGGTTTCGGAAGGAACACAACTTTACTCCTTTTCCCAACTTCTTGGGCTGTAATATAGTTGAATGCTTGCTTTGTATATTATTTTCACGCCTTAGAACCATTTGGTTCTAGCAGTTTCTGCAGCATTAGGGGCTTAATCCTTCAGGACCTGCCGCTGTTAAATGGTGGCAAAACTATTTATGGCATATTTGATTTTCCTTTTGTCTACTATTTTTGGCTTCGATAGTCAGTCTGCGTTCACGCGGTGGTTTTTTCCGGTTGAACCCTCGTTGAAGATGTTTGCTGACTCCCGGGGAAGTGTGTTGTGACTTAGTACCTCCAGAGACTCTTTTGCCGAGGAGGTACACTCACTATCCTCCGCCCTAATGTAAGGCAGTATTAATATGGTCTTTGGATAGCATTTTTACTCAGCCTAGCGGCTTTCTCTGCGAACTTTCAATCAGATGTGGCCAGAAAGTTCGCGCATGAGTCATTTTTAGCTTTCCTGACTGCTTTTTTGTATTCCATTCATAACGATCTTTAGTATGGCTGCCAGATTTTGGTTCTTAACAACTCCCATTGAAAGCTTTCCTTAGTTGTTTTCTCAAATTCCATTGAGTTCACTGTTCCACTCACGGAAGAGAACTACTCTTTCTTCAAAACTGTTAGCGTAGTAGATTTATTAAACGCTGTGATTACGGATTTTTTTCAACTTCGTCTACTTCTGAATCTAGTGTTCCTCTGTATTTACCTGATACTTTTATTGCCATCCCTTTTCGAGGCATTTTGTTGGCTATACTGGTAAATTTTTCCCCCATGCATGCCGTTCTTCTAGGGTTCCGGTATGTGAGAGGCGCACTGTACCTCTCGCGGATGCTGAAGAGTATCCAGGAGTGGTTCGACATGGAAAGCTCATCGGATACCCTCCAGTTATCCAAAACGAGACTGTCTGTGTCTGTTGATATCGTTTGAGGAGATATCCTTAAGAAGTTTGGCATGGATTGATGCCCAGAGCAGTGGTCTTCAAAGAAATTGTTCAGATCGGTTCACTATAGCATGTAACTGACATGTAAACTGAACGATCGGAGTCAAAGGAAAACCTTTTCGTCTGTTTCTGTGTTTTTAGTATTGCTTTGGTCGGAATAAAATAGAGAACAACAAACAAAAAATCATAACACCACTGTGAAAAAATTTATTTAAATTTTAACTTTTTGTGACTCAAAATATAATTCCTGTCACGATTTGAATGCTTACAAATTTTTTTTGTTTTTTCAAAAGTATATATAAGGTGTATTATGCCATATAATAGATGATCCATTTCGCGGTTTCTAACTTTTTTAACGTAAACACACAGAAACTTCAAATTTAATGGTGAATGTCTTATTTGGCATATATTTTTTTAAGACTATCTCTTTCGAATGTTGTCCGCGGCTAAGTCTCTGATGGTCCATCCGTTCAGTCAAATTTTCGATGACCCGTTCGAGCGTTTCGTTTGGTAACTAGTAACGAATGATGACACTAACGATGTTTTGCTCCAGGCCTGAATCCGCATAGACTTTAAACTTTACATATCCCCACAGGAAACCGTCTAACCATCTTGGTGGCCAATCCACCGGCACAATTTGAAAATTATCTGCTCATCGAAGTATTCTTTCAATAAATCCATTGATTTATGCGATGTTTTGGAAGTGGCGCCGTCTTGTTGAAAGAAAATGTCGCCGAGATTACGAGCTTCAATTTCAGGCATCAAAAAATCGGTTATCATATCGCGATGACGGTCGCCATTGTCGGCTACTCATATGTTGGCCTCATATTTGAAGAAATTCGGACCGATGATTCCGACGGCCCACAAACTACACCAAACCGTTTTTTTTTTTTTTGTTGGCTGAGCCCTTTGATTTTCAGGTCGCTCTTCGTTTCAATTCAGTAATTTTGCTTGCATATATACCCTCGGAACCAGAAATGGGCCTACTCGTTTAATTTGGTTCTAAACGTCGTCTTTTCAAGAGCACGTAGAGCAAAGCAATATAGTGTGAATAGGTCGAGCCGTTTCAGTTCATGCGCAAGCTGTATTTTGTACATTTTCAATTAAAGATATCGACGTAAACTGCGCCAAGTCCTTCCATACGTCCAAGTTCCGAAACGACTCTCCACGGTCTTCGCGTATACTTCCAGCTACCGTTGCAATATTTTCTTCGCCGCGTGCTGGACGTGGTCTATTCTCACGAAATCCAATAATGAATTATGGATTTGAAGATGGGAGATGGTGTTGAGATTAGTACGCTCAATAGGTCGATTGTGTTGACCATAAGTTGAACGAACCGCGAGAATCACATTATTTACAGAAAGCGAATTTTCTTAATAAAGTTAAGCCAGAATAAAATTTACAAATACTTCATTCTGGCGTAAGTCTTTTCATGGTGAAATGCCAGACAACACTGACAAAAATAATATGACAGCTTGAATCGACTCACTCGTGATCTGTAAAAAAGGCTATTGAAGAAAGTACCTCTACTTGGATCAGTCTATATAACGCTGCGATAGTTTGAAACTTCGCAACAACAGCCTAAATTATTTCGGACGCGAAACCGTAAAATGTGTTATAAATAAAATTTGGCTTTAAGAGACGTTTCTATAATTTTAGATATGTTCACTGCGGGCTTGGAATCCTCCACCAGTTAGTGATAATCTCACTCATGGCTACTACTATTGTTTTCAACATCACTGTATAAAGCTACAGCGTGTGTGAGTAGGTCTCTCGTCTGGAAGCGTTCCTCTACAAGCTATTATGACACGCGAAAACAAGATTGCGTACGTCACGGACGAGAGGTGTAGCGAAAATAGTGAAAATAGTGTACATTGCTGATTGCAACAAAATGTAGGCGTGCAACATCATACGTCAGGTGAACTAAACGGCTACGTCGGCCCACTAACGCCAAGCAAGAACCATGCGAACGGTTCACATAAACACACATGCTTACATGGACTTACACTGGAAACGACTGCATAGCTGTGTGTGTGTGGACGTAGAAGCGCATGTTGAGCGCAAAAATATGCAAATCGGGCGGCAGCAGCACAGACAACGATGCACACACTCCCACAAAGGCTTGCGCCAAGTGCAGCCAAGAACGGTGTATGGCAGGTCGCCGGCAACTAGAAATGTTGTTACAACATTTGTGCCTTTGTGCAGCAACATCAACAACAACAACAATTTAACGGCTGCAATAGCCAAGCGACTGTGTTGGCGGCACTACTGCGGCCCTTTGCATACTAAAATGAAATATGACTTCCTGCATTTGTGTCCCTAAGTATCATATACTGCACGTCCAAGTCACTTGCATGTTTGCGGCGCATAAGCCCCGCCATGCCATGCCACACCGGGCTGCCTGTGGACACACACACAAATGCACACAGTTATTGCTACGTTTGTGTTGGCGCTGCTCGTCGGCACGTAAGTCACGTGTGCTGCGTTACTGCCACTACAATTTGCGTGGTTTTACATGTCCGAAAGTGTCGAGCACACGCCAGCCGTAATGTTAACGCTAAACAAATGAGTGGGGCCGGTCCCCAGTGGGTGGGACGCGGTAATTGGCATAGAGCGCCGGTTGCTGGTTGTGGCAAGTAAGCAAATGATACGAATATGGTTTTTAGACGCACGAAGCTATTTCCAGACATGCCTTTTATTAATGTGAAATTGGTTGAATGGAGGATCAACATAACGGTATTTTACTTTTAAGTCACAAAAAACGCGTTTTTAGGATTTTTTATCATTTTATTTAACAAATAAATTAAAAAAATAGGAATTTATGGAACTTAATGAACTTTAACAATCGGCGATTCATTATGAAAAAATTTGGATTTTCTTGTTTCCGTAGCTGATCGCCAGGAGGAGTGAAATTGTGGAGGGAACACTTCACCAGCCTGTTGAACGGCAGTTTAAGCGTAGCACCAGGAGAACCGGATTTCCCAATCGATGACGATGGAGCAGATATAGGGCGGCGAAGAACTGATAAGGATCATGCATCAGTTTCTTTGTAGGTTATGATCGGACGAAATCGTGCCCAACGATTGGAATTTAAATGTGATCTGCCCAATCCACAAACACGGAGACCCCAAAATCTGCGCCAAATACTGTGAGATAAGCCTCTTCTTGAAGAAGACCCATGAAAAAAGGACCAACTCGGCGGCGATTTTAAAACTGCTTCATGCCGCTTTGCCTGAATTAGGTGTTCCCGCAGAACTACTTAGTACGAAGTGGAAGAAGCTTCACTCTTTGTCCGTCTGGATTGGGAAGGACCTCTCTGATCTACTCCTGGAGAAAAAAATGTGAGCTGCAGAGCTGAATAAATAAGTTACGTTCTTCTATACAACTGCTGGCGAACGCCAATAATATTGATATCATTGGCCATAACAACCACCTAGTTCTAATTTCTCCAGGTAGGACAAAGAAGCGCTGAAAATGGGTCTGGTAATGAACGATAAAATATCACTGTCATCACTAGTTCCTAAGGCGTTCAGGTTTTCTGTGCATCATTTCAAAACCGAAATCCTTGAACAGAGAACCCCATAAACCTACTGGGGTACTTAACACTTTTGAAATCAATGGTTGTCCCTTTCTTAGTCAAACAAGATTTATCTGTAAATATTCAATTTTTCCGCTCACAGTTAGTGTTGCGTAGTAAAAATAGTCAGAATTACCTCGGAATCCATCTTAGTACAATAAAACGAACATTGCGGTGCCATAACTTTAAAACGGTTGGACTACATGGGAAATTACGAAAGTTTCAGCAAAAACAGATACCATACAACGATATCCGTAAATTCAGGCAGCGATCAACGGCAAGAGTTGCGACCCCTGCAGTGTAAAATCCAAGCAGTTAAATAATATTGGTTTGAAACTATTAATTTCTCGCTGAAACGGTATTAACCCAAAAAGATCTACTTCATTACCTTTCGAGCCAAAAAGTACTATATCATAACTTATACGAAGGATCAGAAAAAGACCGATATATTGCGCATGATACGAAATCCACTACTAGTCCTAATGCGACTACTTCTTGACACCAACTCATAACTTAGAAAACGAATTGGTCTGAAAAAAATAATTTTTTTTGCACGAATAGAAATACCAAAAGAGAACGGAATAATAATCCAAAGAATACTTTTTGCCAACAATATCTCAATACAAACAGGCCTCAAAAATGCTGCATTACTGGCTCAAAATGAGAAACCCTGTTAGGAAATTTATTTAATTACCAGAACAACAATTAGCTTGTCGAAAAAATTTGACATGTAAAGTACTATACATTTCAGAACGAAAAATATTACTTTCCAAGTGAAAATTCGGGAGCAAAGTGAATGTAGTCTGCAAAATAATAGACTTATAGTTTTGTTCTGTATAGTTTAAGTCCATTCTCGAATTAGTTTTTACACCCTAGGCAGGGCATATTAAGTTTTCCACGAAGTTTGTAAGACCGAAAAGTAACCATCGGAGATCTTGAAATGTATTATACTTTCATACATACCATACTTATGTGAATGATCAAACGATATTGAACCTACCAATATCGACATTGCAGTGGAAAGCACTACAGCAATGGTAGATTGACGGCGTTAGATGAATTCTCCACAAAGACCTTCCGGCAGAGCGCAATAAGCAGGGAGTTGTTGGCTAAAATAGACTGCATACCCTCGCGCATTATTTGTGAGGAAAAAAGTTGCAGGAGCAGGCGATCGACAGCGGAACTTACAACAACTATACAGACAGACCCCCAAATTACTACTAAGGGAAGGGGAACTGAAAATCGGGCTAATCGGATCTGGATGACATTTCAAGCTTTTTGATGACTATAGTATATTCCAGACGAAAGTCTTCCCGTTTAGGAAGCGACTGAGGTAACTAAAAATGCAGAAAACAACATAAGGACGATAAACATATAAATTAAGAAGAGTTAAGTAAGTAAGTTTCTTGAACTGCTAAAACAGCAATCCATGCAGTCTGAATTCGGTCGTGCATGGATAAAATGAACTGGGTGACCGGCCGCTGCAATTCAACACTTAGCCACAGTAGCCAATGACTGTGTGACCGCTAAGTTTAATGTAATATTTCGCACAAGCTGCGGCGTCAGCAGAAAATTAGGAAAGCGGCGTCAATGGCAGCAACGGTAATAATAATTGTAGGTTATAAATAAGAGAGTTATAATTAAAAAAAAGCTGTTTTAGAACGAAACTCAAGAATTTATTATTGAAGACAACGAGTTCGTTGGTTGTCGACACCACCGTCGCTACTACTTTTACGAACAATAAACAAAAATAACTTATACATCGATAGCCAAGCGGCAATTAAGGCAATATTAAAGGAATTAATCAGAGACTGTCCTTGAAAATAGGGAAGCGCAGTAGTTGTAGCGACTGCCGCAAAACGGACACAAAAGAATTACTGGAAACGAAACAGCTGATGAGATTGTCAAAAGTGCTATCCAACTGGCTACCGAACCATTAGACGAAATACGGAAGTCACTATTCACAGATATGACTGGCATATATAAGGCCGCCGAAAGGGTGAAAAGGTAGAAGCACTCTCCGCAGGTATGTTTCTAATTCTTTATCACGTCTATTACCTATCTTCCCACTTGGTACTTCAACGTCTTTGAAAAATAAGTCAAAAACGACGTAGTTTGTTTTGTTCTTATCACATCTGTATTAAATTTGCTTTCGTGTTGACAACGGTTGGAATAAATTTGCTTTTTACGATGTTTTCAATCTTTTTTTCTGTCTTTCAGTCAAAAAAACTTTTTCTGATGAAACCGGAATATATGAATATAGGGATAAAAAGGCTTGATACAAACATCTTTTTCTTTATTATCCGTAAACTTAAGGAAAAATGGTTATTTTGAAATCTGTTGACTCTCATGATTAAGTATTTGCTGTTTAAAATCTCCAATCTTCAGTTATTTGGAACACAGGAGTGAATTTCTGTAGCAAATGTTTCGAAAATAATCTGGTGCAAGACGGGTTTCAAAATTTACATCGTAGATCTGCCTGAGATGAATAGCGTCATTGAACAACTTTTCAGATACATCAAGGGAATACTTTTTGCAAAATTTTTTGTAGCTTCGTTGAGCACATTTTCTTTCACTTCATGGAACTGCCATAGAAATGATAACCTGATTCCTTTATATCCCTCACTGCAGCGAATCTTCTCTTCATTCCACAGATAACGCCGCTAAGTATGATGAGGAAAGTGTTGTTTTTTCAATTAAATTTCTTCTTTTCTTCTTTTTTTAAATTCCCGCAAGGCTTGCAAGTACACAAGAAAGCTTTCTATATTTCTAATTTCAGCATCGATAGTGGCATTGGTCTCTTGAAGAACCAAGTTTCTTGCATTGATTGACTGAGCAATTTTAAACCATATAGAGACCATCAAAACGCACTCAAATTTGCTCATATATTTAAAAATTCCAACAATATTCTTGAATGAATAAAAGTTGAGGAATGCACTGCGACCTTTGGTCCCTCAGGCCCTCTCCTGGACTCACATTGACTCACTCAGCCCCAGCGCATGAATAATCCAAGGGCCTTCCCCCTGCGTCTTGTTCCTTGGGAGGTTTATTACCGTTTATTACCGTTTTGAACCTTTCTCAGTTGTAACCCTCCATTAGCAGCTTGGCATGTCTCATACCGTGAGTTTGGTGCCAATGCTGCTCCCTGGCCCACTGCTTCTTCCTTACGGAGCAGCTCTCCTCATGGTATGGGAACCCACTGGGGTGGGTTCCGGGTCCGACATCTTGGTGGAGGCTGCGGAGCGGGCGAGCTCGTCGGCCAGTTCATTGCCGGCTATACCTCTGGAACCAGGCACCCAGATTAGATGTATCTAGTTCTGTTCTGCAAGGCTGTACAGCCTTTCCCTGCACTCCTGCACTAATAGCGATTTAATCTCATACGAAGAGATCGCCTTTAGCGCCGCTTGGACTATCGCTGAGGATGGCTCTATTCGCTCATTATGATAGTTACGATGGAGGTTAATATCAATTACGCTGGCTAATTGCAAAAACTTCTGATAGCCTATTCCCTAGCATCAGTCGAGGTTGGAATCATCCCATTCGTCTTTACTGCCAAGGGTGACCTTAAATCTTTTCCTTAAGTTGACCGTTTTTAGTGTTGTCCGGAGGAGGGCAATGGTAGGCGGCCTCTTCTCCATCCTCCGGGACGAGACTACCTTGCCAATTCCACCTGACCGATAACCAAATGAAGCGGTGTCAGTTCAAGCAAAGCCTCCAGTGTCTTAAAAAGTTTTTGTCTTAAATTTGTGTTTTTTTTTCTTCTTTCAAAGTGTTTATCAGTCCGGAAAGATTTTCCGTATATGACTCGATGCTGTTCTGGTAGACCACTTTCTATTAGAAATTGGGTATTTTGGATGTAAGAATTTCCCACAGAAAAAAAAAAATTGTCGAGGATAGCGTTCAGCCTAGTCGACTACAGCCAAATTCAGCGTCAGGGCAAACTTTTATTTTTACGTTGGATTTTGTGGTCCCTCATAATTACCGCTCATATTACTACCATTATCACAGCTCTGTCTACAGCAATCTTCTACAATAATGTTGTAATTTTAAAATGTTACGCAAATTAAAGCGGCAACCGATGTTAACGGTTCTTAGCCCAGACTAAGGCTGGTATGTATCTGATGGAAATTATTCATATTATGTAGCGTGGGATGTCATCGTTTAGGTATACTCGTAAAAATATAAGCGACTGACTACTTGGTCATATGCTAATTCTAAGGTAGTTTTTAACAATATGATTACGCTACGTGGTAATTAAAGCAACAATGCATATATGATTTTATGTATAGCATTAAATGCTATTTATGAGTTAAAATATATATGAAAAATCACTGCCACTTCGTAGCGGCATGCAGCGTGGCATTCAGCTTGTTGAGAAATGCAATATCTGAATAACGGGTATACGTGTATATACATTTGTACATATGTACATGATGGATATTTAACACAGACACTTATGTGCACAACTATGCATGAAAGTGATTTTCTTCGCGCAACGTTTGCGGTTCATTACATTCGTGTTCTCACATTTCGCCTTCCACTTCAATCACCTTGAGAAAGTTTTTTGCACGAATAACCGCATGCAGACACACACGCGAGCATACATTTCGGCCGTGGGGGTACGTGAAGTGCAGCTGAACATATGCTTGCCAGAAATGTGCCCTTATGGTTACAACCTCCCCTCACAGGCGCTCACCCGCTCAATGCAAGCGCACTACTTCAAGGTTTTCAGGCCATACACCAGCCTCTACAGCATTTACTATTCATAATTGTGCTTGTGTATTTACTTGCAGATGAGCATGCGAGTGTGTGTACGTTTTGCTGTATATGTGTGAGTGCGCCTATAAGCGTGCTTCTCTCTTTCGTTGCGTTTTGTGGTTAATGCGTTTGCATGCGCATTTAGAATTTTAAATTATTTGGCAGCACGATCGAACACACTCAACGCGCTACAACTCACCACACCGCAGCACACCACACGACCCCACCCCACTCCACTGTTTTTGGTACTGTTTCGTCTGTATTGCTCAGTGCATACTTGATTTCACACGTGCATTGAATGTAAGGCAGCTTTTTCAGCGCTATTTCCGAGCGCGCACACACATTCGTTATATTGTATATTGTATGGATGTACAAGTATGTGTGGCGCGTGTGTGTTGCTGTGCCCATGCATTTTTAACGATGTGTTTGCCTTCATTACCACAATATTTGCAACGCATTTCAAGAGAACACCAGACCAAGCCAAGGGAACCGAGCTCACATACACATTTAGTATACCCTGAACAGGGTTTACTAAGTTTGCCGCGATGTTTGTAGTACCCAGAAGAAAAAGTCGAAGGCGCTATAAAGTATACATATAAATAATCAACCTGGCGGGCAGAATCGATTTAGCCATGTCCGTCCTTCTAGCCTTAACATTGTTATCCTCCGTTGGAGGAAAGGGAGAATTTGCTTCTTTACGGATGGGTCAAGGCTTAGGGGAAGGTTGGTTAAGAGATTTAATATCAGGATCTCTCTATCAACTCCATCTCCAGACTTCCTGACTACTACATTATTTTACAAGCCGATGTTGCAGCCATTGAAGTAGCAGTAGATCTATTGCTCTAAAGTGCCTACAGAGAAGTGAACATTCACTCAGATAGCAGAGCGTCAATACTTGCCTTAAACTCATTAACAGTGCGTTCAGGTTGATCAAGGAGCGTCTAACTCGCTATCAATAGCATCGAATCTATTTTTGATAAGACTGGCATGGGTGCCAGGCCAGCTAATGAGCTGGCAAGGAAAGACACTATAGAATCAGTATAAGTAGAATAGGAGCGAGGAGCTCCCGTATGCTCTTGTGTACTACTACTAGATATCTCAGCTTCGCGTGAGCTTGGCCGGCGCTGGGCCAGCATCGCTACATGCGTTGTCGCATAATCCTTTTGGCCCAAGCAAGAGATCTAGTGACCTCTTTTCCCTCAGTAAGGCTAGCGTCTTCGTAGTTGTGGGGCTTTTAACTGGTCATTGTCCCATTTGCGTCCAAGCGTTAAGACTAGGCGTCTAACCAGAAGCCATCTACAGAAGCTGTATGGAAGAAGACGAGGAGAAAACAACTCACCACTTCCTTCCTAACTGTTGCACGTTTGGGAGGTCAAGGTTCAAACACTTGATAGCGCATACCTTCAGACACCCCACCGAACTGCCGCAAATGGATGTTAAGCGCCTGTGCAAATTGCTATGAGAAATGCACTTATAAAGGGTATTAAAGCTTCGAAGCAGCGGACTTTTACTTATTTTTTATACACATACACCTACACTCAAGCAAACGTATAAATTACGCGCTTTATATCGAGCATATGCGATTTGTGTTGAAGTGTGTGTGAGTATGTGCTCACGTACGGTTAATCACGCCTAAACCTTCCGCTTTTGTTCGCCATTCAAGCAGCTAAATCGCAACAGACACGCATTTTTCCACTTAGCGCACAAGCTCATCTATGCATTTCTTGTATGTGTGCTTGTGTATGTAAGTATACGTGTGTGCTTGTAGCTGCTTACAAATTAATGCGCCCCTATAAATCTTCGTATTTGCGAAAATTAAGTGAAAATATGTGCAAAAGGTCAGGAAAGTGTTAATCAAAAGTTGTGAGTGTTGCCATATCTATTGAATGCACAGACACTTGTAAAAGTAAGATAATATTTAATACGGTTCTAAGTGTGTGCGATGTCTCATTATAATTGCTCTAATTATGGTAGTTTTAAGCCATACAAATGAAAAATGGTTTCCAAGGGAAAATACGTATTTTACCATTTTCTTTATCTTCTTGTCCTTCTATTTTATAGGCAGGGAACTGCCTTAGCTGACTCTTCCATCAACTTCCTGCTAAAAGCAACTAATGGCAGTTTTATCCAACAGTCAGATCCTTATCATCATACGCCCATACTTATAAGCATTTCTAGCGAATTATTTGTGATTTTTCATGTTCCAGAACACGGACTACATTTTCAATATTAGTCCATCAATATGAATGGCCGAATATATACAAAATGAAAGAGTATAAAAAGATCGATAGGTCAGTTGAAATACAACCTTTATGCTATAGTGGTCCGATCTGAACAATATGTTCCGAGTTGGTGTGTGTGTCTTGGATAATAATTGAAGCAAAATTTCATGAATATATCTTGTAAATTAAAAAAGTTTTCCATACAAGCACTAAATTTTGACTAACTGGTTTGTATGGAAACTATGTCCTACAGTGTTCCGATAATGAAATGTTCATCAGCGCCCTGAAAATGCTCAGCATTTTTAGTACCAATTAGCAGAGTGGAATAGTCACACTAATCAGCTAAAATCTCTGCCGTTCTTTGGGTGCCGGACCCCAGTTGCCATGCAACTTCACACTCAACTGACAAGTGTCTTCCCGCATTCGGGTTTTAATCACAACCACCGCAATACTCCCCGAAGGGCCAGTCCACATGAGCAAGTTGGAGCGAACTCTAAGAGCTGCTACTCCCCGTGTCACCAGAATTAAGCCTCCGGCCAGACCTCCTAGCCGAAACTACTACCAGTTTCATACCGCTCTGGACTTGTGACCAGGATTGGAGCCTGTACGCACATTACACACATACATCGTTCACACCAGTAGCTAACCCTAATACACAATTAAACGCGTTCACCACCAAAATAATTCATGTGCAAACGACACATTCGGCATTCCGACTAGTGGAGATCACTTCGCTAACTTCTAAATGTACATCAGTCTAGCTAAACCTCATACTACCCAGATCCCTAATGTTCGACTTCGTCGGGCATTCTGCAATAACATGCACCCAATCCCAGACAGCGCCCCACGCAAACATTCCGACCTATCAGATAGGTGCCTCTGTTGCAAAAATGCATTCAGAAGCCCATTCTCCGTAAGCACAAACCCTGACTCAGACAGAATCTGAAGTCAGGGTTACCCTCAACGAACCTAACGTCCCGGATATACTCGTAAGACACCCGACCGTTAGGGCTTATGTCTTGCCACCTACTTCTGGCCCTTTCATCTATAAGACTCTTGCTCTTTAGATATCCCTCCTTCTCCAAGGCATCATCGGAAATCCAATCATTTTCAGTAATGACACACTCAAGCCCCTTCTTAGCCGTAATGCAACAGCACACTGTATGACAATCAGGTAAAGAGACGGTGCACCTTAAAAAAAACCTGCACCACTTTCGTCGAAACGGTGCGGGATAGAGCCAAACACGTCTAAAATTATAATAGTACACGATGTTCTGATGGACCCGAATATTTCAACATCTCAGCAGATGGATTAGTGTACCAAATAAAGAAGGTGATTAGCCAAAAATTTAATATTTTTTTACAACCTGGACTGGACTAACTCCAAGGAAGTTGAACCAAACAAAACGTGTCGAAATTGTCTCGGAAGAGAGTAGTATTTGCGGTGCCCCACGTAACTTTATCCGAAATATAAAAATCAAGGTTCATTCGTTTGTTAATAGTTTTCAAGAGATAAAGTCAAGAAGGTTTTTTAAAACTCCCATTATCTTATCGATACTACCCTTGTACCCCTTCTAGTAATATTAGAAGGGATCAAGTAACATGAGGTCTAACACATCTAGCTTATAGCCTTTCAGATTTACAAATATACATATTAACCCTTAATTTTTAAATAAAATATTTTCCTGAAGACACTTAAAAATTAACTAACTAAGTTCCTTAAGTTAAATTTCGGAAATGGCAAATTCATCAAAGAAAGCTCTGTAACTTTACTTGTACCGCTCCAACAAATAGTTTAACTAGTTTCTTAAATAAAACCCGAAAATATTTTAAACTTTCTCAGCAAATTCAACAGAATTATTTGCACGAAACTTTGTTGTTTGCATTCGCCCTTGGAGTGTGCTCCTTACACGCTGCGGCACATGTGCTTCTCGCGCAAAGCTTTGCAAGAGCAACACAGCACCCACAGTTAGCCTCGGGAATGTCAAACAAGAACAACAATTGCTGCTGTCGCTGAAAGGATTTGCGACTGTACGGATTTCTGTGTTAAAAACGATTGTTAAGCTCAACATAGTCGCCTACACGCCGTATGCCGTCTCCAACTGAGCGGGCATAGTGACTGACAATCATTCATTTAGTGATTTACGAGGGCGGTCCGACAGATATTAAGATCACAATAGAATAACCAGAACATCTGCCAATTAAGCTGTCGTTGCAACCTCCACATATGAATCATGCTTCGGAAAGCTTCCGTCTTCTTCGGAAGAGATTCGTCTGGTAAAGCCGACAGTTTTTACTGTGTTTAATCTCAGATCTCGTGAATCACGAAGCGACACATAAAATCCTACGGATTGCACTGAAACATCGTGTAACACTGTTTTGGGGGCCACTCCCAACCTTCACACACCACCAGCTTGGCTTCTCTCTAGAAAACACTCTGTGACAAAACGATCCTCGTAGCATTGGACACAGTCAATCGCACAACGCTACTTGGGACATCGAAATAACTACGCTCCCTCCAGAACTGGGAAGATGGACCATGAACTACCTGAGCGGTCCTAAATCATTCGTATTATTTCGACGTAAAAGCTCAAAACTGAGAAGAACTAAACAAGGGGTCCCGCAGGGTGGTGTCCTTTCCCCGATATTGTACGCTGATGATGACGTAGGGCAATGGAATAGATGACATGTGTTAAAAGGTAAACGGCTATCTCTCGCTTTCTCACTGCGCGTAATTTAATACTCTTGTCCACTAAATCCATAGCGACCATATTCAAGAAGGATTACAGACTTGACCGTAATATTGCAGTTGATGGCGTTAAGTTTCCGACGCCAAAATACAGAGCCGCAACAAAATTCTCAAGTCCTCAGCCGGCAGCACATGGAGAAATGACAAAGAAACTTTTTTGACACCTGCATAGTGAAGCCCTTATGCTCCCAGTTAAAGAGCATAATGAGGTCCAAACCAAGCGGAACACCTTCCTAAGAACATCAAGAGGTCATTCCTCAACTACGTCGACGACATCAAACAATACCCCGACCAGATTTCGGATGCAACTAACTTCCGACAAGCACTGACCGCCATTCATAGTGAGGCCATCAACACCTTCACCGACACCCTCTCAGTCTCAGCTCTTACGGTTGCTAGTATACTTAGGTCGCGTGGCTCGTATAAAACTGGCGACCACGTAAAAACTCGTTAAACCAATTTTGGAAAACCGCAATCGTAGTACTCGTTGCATTCCAGTGCTCTTAGATTTCACTGTTCCATTTCCCTTTCAAAAAAAAAAATCAAATCGCCCAATCAATTCGAATCTTTTTCCGTTTCCTGAAACCAGCCGACGCGACCACTTTCGCGGACCGTTCCCGCAGTCAGGTCTACGTAACTGGAACGAACCCGGCTTTTTATCCGGTCAAGGACTGTCAACTCGCTGCAACATCAACAACGACCACAACCGCGGACAAAAACACCAGTTCTATGCGGAGGAAATTTGAACAGTAGTCGTCTACGAGAACCCACATTTATTCTTCTTCATTTTGATATTTCATATTGAACCATCCTCGTATGGCTGCGTATATTTATGCGTATGCACTGAAATATGTCTTGTGCTTTGACATCGCCTTAAAGAATTTTTAACTAAAAATGCTGTTTTTCTTACGCTCAGCTGTCAAGTCTTGCGCTTGGCAGGACTTAATACTCACACACACACACACATTCATGGGAGGATTTTTCACAATTACAAGCACAACTAGCGTCAGCGATTTCAGTGAGGATTTGTGCGCAAATTTTTAATAAAGAAGATGTACGAATCATCGAAAGGATAAACAGAAATTAAAAGCAAATGGAAAAAGGCACGACAGACCAACAAGAGAAAGCGGCGGAAAGGAAAGAAATGAAAGAAGTAGAAGAAACAATTGTTCAAGAAAGTAAATAAAAGATTTGCGAATGCAATTCTTCGCCGACACATTTGCCAACTTGACTTCTGACGCCGCACACAGACACCACCCACACCCATAGAACCGACGCCCGCAGTGCTGAGAACATAACTGAGAAAGCAAAGTGCAAAAACATACTGCGCCATTGTTGCCAATGGAGAAATTAAATGAGAAAGCAATGCGAACGCTGACAGCATGTAGGCGAGCCTGTGGAAGCAAGCGACAAGCAGCAGCGCCAGCAAATTGGGTAGGCGTGCAAAAAGCACAAGGGGTTTTTTTTCAGGAAAATTAAAATCCTTGCAGTAACTCAGCAGCCGAGCGCGCCAAATGTGAAAGGATAATAAAAATGTCAACAACAACCATAATACAAAGCACACAGCACATTATGGCAAAAGCGACAGTAACAACACGAGAAACAGCAGCAGCCGCATCAGCAAAGATAACAGTTATACTAAGAACTACAACAAGGCATAACTAACTTACTGAGCAAATAAAGACAGGCGCAACAGCCGAATAAACACAACAAGCAACAATGGCTTGACAGCTATGAACAATTATTTTGTTAACACTTGTATACGCCGGGGGGTACATAAGCATTTGCGGTACTATCAGCACCCAACCAAAGAAAATGCAAACTTTAAAATCAGACTTTTGTTTGAGCAGATTAAAAACCTACACAGATCACACAGAAACACCGGAGAAGTTTATAAAAATCCGAAAAAGTTATCACGTAGCCGTAACGACGGCTCAAAGACTTCAAAAATATAAATCGAAAATTACAACAAAAACGAATAAAGATAAAATTTATAATCATGAAATCGAGTTCCTTTAAAGCTGCTGCTACTTTAACAGCATTACAACAAATGGCGGGGTGAGCAAAACAAATGCGTGGGTGTGGACGATTCTTATTGTTGTGATGATATTACGCACGCATGAAGTCGGCATTGATGTATGGAAGCGAAACAGGCTAGTTTTGAACTTCTTCCTTCATAGAATCCAAAGATTCATCAATATTTCGGTGTAATATCGAAATTCAAACACCTTGAAGAAGGTCCCAGACACCACTATGAAGATGACGCTTGGCTGGAATACCCAAGGAAGCAGAAGTCGTGGCAGACCAAAGATAACATAAAGAAGGTCGATACAGCGCAAATTAGTCGATGCCAAATGGATTGGAATAGCGCAAAGGCTACAGGCCTCGATCAGTTGAGATGATCTAACGTTATTGAAGCTCTATGCTTAAGAGGAAGTAAGAAAGAAAAAATACTAATGAGTGTGACTATGAAAGGTTTAAAACTACGTTTCAGCCAAATATGTTTTGTACTCCATTAGCTTTACGAGGTTTTGACAATTAAGTAATGAGACTGACTTTATTGCCGCGCTTGTGGTAAACCTTGAAATTGCCTTTCTCTTTTTCCGGCATCCCTCCCCTCTCCATTGATACACGTGCCATTGCTCTAGCTTGTTTAGTTCGCCTGCTTCGTCACGTTGAGTAGACGTACATATGTTTGTAGTGCTCGCCACGAAAATGGAAAAACGAAATCAAGAGCAACGCGTCGCGATAAAATTTTGCGTCAGATTGGGCGAAACAGATCGGAAACGTACGCTATAATTGTAAGAGTGTATGGTGATAGTGCTCTTAGTCGTGAAACCAAACGCCAAAGCTCACAAGGGTTGTCTCCGCGCGCACCCGCATAAAAAAAGCTCGCATAAGCAAGTCGAAGGTGAAAACGATGAAAACGATTGATAGCCGTGGAATCGTCCACAAATAATTCGTTCCACCGGGAAAAACTGTGAATCAAGTCTACTATTGCCAAATACTCGAAAGATTGCGAAAAACGAGTCAACAGGGTGCGCCCAGACATCGCTCGTAACTGGATTCTTCATCACGACAACGCGCCGTACCACACCGCCCTCAGCGTGTCCCAGTATTTGGCCGTGTTGCAACAGCCATGTCGCCCGACATGTCACCCTGTGACTTTTTTTGTTCTTTGAAAACAAAACAAAAGTTTGACAAAAAGGGACTTTAACACCTTATTGCGTTTAACCCATCAGTTCTTACCCAAAGATATTGAACGATGCGGTAGTACGGTGGAGAGGCGTACGGAAATCCACCTACCGGAAGCCAATGGAAAGGGTTCAGAAGCTCGCTGCGATGTGCATAACGGCAGCTCTTAGAACAACTACAACGGCGGCTTTTAAACTGGTAATAAAACTGCTTCTTCGCTGAAAACTGCGCTACAAAATCGGCGGGACGACTACTGGCTGCAGGAGAATTTACATATAGAACCTTCGGGCATAGCTAGGTAAGTAATGGCGGTTCGACAAACACCGACTACATGATCCCACTTTTCAACTGCGAAGAAAGATTCAAAATAAACATAGGAAAAGTTGCCTGACGTAAAGGTATGTTAGCTCAGCGCAACACTCTAAACATTTATACGGATGGCTTGAAAATGAACGATGAAGTTGGACGGGGGATGTATGTCCAGAGTTAGACAGGGTTTTTAGGTGCCGGACCACTGCAGTATATTTCAAGCTGAGGTCTTTGCTATTGCGAAAGACACGAAACGAGCCTCTAACGCACCTGCAGGCAAATCTAGAGTCAACATCTGCATAGATAGTCAAGCAGTAATCAAGGCAGTAACGTCGTGTCGCATATCGGCCAAAACTGTCTTGGGAAGCAAGGTAGCAGTGGAAAGTGCTGCCAGAAGCAAGCAATTTCACTTCAACTGGGTGTCAGGCGGCAAATTCATCGAGGATAATGAAATAGTGGACAAGATTGCCAAGACTGGTGTACGGTCAGCACCCGAAATGTGATCAACATTGGGAAACCCATACATTGTCTATACGACGATCTAGACAGCTACCAGCTACCTAAGTGCAAAACTGCAAAAATCATGTGCAAAACGGTAGATTTGAAGTACACAGATTTCCTATTGACACTCGATAGAAAACACTGAAGAAACATGATCGGCATACTAACTAGTCACTGTCTGGCGGAGACACAACCCCGCAGAATGAGACTCAGAGATCGAGAAGACTGCAGGAAATGTCTACAGCAAGGTATCAAGGAAACACCGGGATATCTCTTGTGCACTTGTCCTGCAATAGCAAGACTAAGCATCTGGAGTCCCCACGATATGATACACTGGAGGAGGTATCGATAATGAGGTAACAGAGTTTGTTAAAGTTTTCGTCAAGGGCAGGCACCCTAAAGGACGACTACTCTTCATGGACCTACTGAGTGAACTCCATCAGGTATCACAAAGAAACAAAACTAGTCTATGCGTGGCTCATTGGCCTACCAGATTAACATAACCTAAGATATTGAACAGAGTTATGCAAAACGATACCCAGAGCCGTCTCAGATATTCGATGCACTTTAGTTAAATCAAGTCAATCTTCACCGTGTGTAATCCTGAACTTCTGAACAAACTAAGGAGAAAGGGCTTGAATGTTTCCACCTCACCTTCATTCAACTTTGACAATTTGGAACCGATGAGCTACTTAGCTTTATCACATTAATTCATATAGAACCTCGTCCAGTAAAAACACCTGCACAAGATGAACCTTGCTGAGAGCAAGTAGTTCAGTGGACCTTTACTACGATCGCTTATATAAAAATTTTCGATCCCCGGAACTTCATTAATTCTACATTTTGCAGCTTTCACTTCCAAAACGTTCACTTTTTGCGTGTCCAATTTTCATAATGACCAAACCTATGTATAATTACCTCAAATATAACTGTTAATGCTCACTTTACATGCTTCCATGGACTAAACAGAAACTTTGAAGCAGAACCGCAACATTGTTAACTTAATAATTATCTCCATACTTATTTGCTTTTCACACAAAATAAATTCTATAAATGGCAGAACCCGTTACTTATGTATACCACATTCAAAAGCTGTCTGTCTGTCTAACCCTTTTCTGTCGCTTCGGTGAGAAGTAATTTTTAACCGTCACCTGAAATGCAATTTTGTGCCAGCCGGTGTGCTCATGGATACATCTCTGCACTCAGGTGATATGTGTTTGTAATATGTACTCGTATGTATATATTACATTCCTATGAATACTTGAATTGAGTTTGTATATGTATGAGTTTGTTTGGTTAACACAAAAATAATGATGCGTCAAATATTAAAAACATCCATAAAGAGGAGCAAGAAAATTAAACAAAGAAAGTGTGATTAAATATGCCGTTTGCCTTGGCAACAGTGGGACACAAGTTGATCAAAATGCTATGATTTTTTTTTAAGCATTTTGTAGAGGGCCCTACTACACTGCCTCGAAGAAATATTATGTGCGCATCAGTTCTCGAGAAATAAATACAATATGTTCCCTTTGTTTATTTGTTCGACTTTTACAGGAAATTAAATACAAGAAGATGTATTTATGATAACTTTATAAGTAATTTGTCTAGCGAACATAAAACTAGTTAAAAGTATTTCTTGGGACCTTCCTTGATATTGAGGGAGCTTCCAATAACGTCCTACCGGAAGCAGTTGTTACTGCTCTGGACGGTCTTGCTGTTGAATCAAACCACAACACCTCATTCTCAGTCTTCTGTGAAACAGAGCGATTGAAACGGAATGGAGCAAGGTAGAGTTCTCTCTACACTTCTATGGATCCTGATGGTTAATACCTGTTTAAAAAACTTGAGGATCATGGCTGTATGAAGACGATGTAGCACTTATGGTTAAAATAAAGTTCCTGAGTTCCGTATAATATTTGACACAGAGGTATCTCAGAGTCGTACCAAATTGCGCAGTCGGAAGTGATCTCGCCATCAACTCAAGTAAAGTATAGATGGTTTTATTTAATAGAATATGTAAGATCTCGGTGACACCATCACCGCAAATGGGAGCCGCCTGTCTGCAACCGGCAGATACAATCAAATACTTATCTCATCCCTGATAGGAAAGCCGAATATCAAAGAGTGAGCAAAGAAGGTATCGATTGCCTTATACCGCTTAGAGAAGCTATTGGCTATCGGTCTCTCACCGAAAGTGGTCCTCTGGCTCTACGACCCCGTAGTTAAGACCATTACGTGCTATGGAGCTTTCGTGCAGTGGAGAGCTCTAAAAAAACCACACTTGCAAAGAAACTGGATAGCGTTCAACGAGCGGCACTCGTCAACATGTGTGGTGCACTAAGGTCCAGTACAGCTATCTTGCACATAGTGCCCGTAGACATCTTTGGAAGGTGTATAGCTGCGAAAGTTGCAGACTCAAAGAATTTGAGTTCTTTAAAGAACACGTATCTGAACACTCGGATATCCTGACACACTTTGGCACACTCAGATAGCAGAGTGGCGACACTAGTCTTAAACTTATTAACGTACGTTCAGATTGTTCGAAGAGTTCCTAACCTCGCCATCAATAGCATTGAGTGGTGATAATACTGGTATAGATGTCAGGCCATTGCGGAATCGCATAAAATTGCGAAGCTGATGAGCAAGGAAGAAAAAGTACCCTAGAACCACTATCGGTAAAATGGGAGCGGGTCAGTGCTCCCGTATCATCTTGTATTCTACTACTATACAGCTGGAATTCACGAAAGCCACCATCGGTACGAGGGATAAGTTAGGGAACGTTGAATAAAACTAAATATAGTTTTCTTTTTAGAGTTCAGAGTATACCGATTGGATAAGACTATTACTCCGTCATTGATTGATATAATTTTTTTTATTGGTTCTTGTGTTCCAGTCTGCCATGCTCATTACACTAGCCGACAATGGATTTTTGCTCTGAAATAAAATATATTTTGGTTCCTGTTAGTATGTATATCCTTAGAAAAATAATAAAAAAAAAATTCTTAGGTCCAATTACGATAATATTATTGAAGTTATACTTCTTATACGAGTTCGGAAAAGGATGCGATAGATTCAGGTGCATGGAGTTTATCAAAGAAACCTATGAAAATATCAAAAATCTACTACAAAAAAATACAGTATGCTAAACATTCTTGGAAAATTTGTTCTGATTTAAAAGTAGTTGGGATGTTACTAGGTATGCAAGCTGATTACACAAAATTTTGCTGTTTTTGTGCGAAGGGATAGCAGAGCTCGAAGCAAACACTATATCCAAAAAGAGTGGCCAAAAAGAACAGACTATGTACCTAATCAGAAAAGTGTGTCCAATCTTCGTCTTGTTGAACCCGAGATATTGTATTGCCACCCCTTCATATAAAATTAGGCTTAATGAAAAATTTTGTAAAAGCAATGGATAAAACGGGAGAAGGTTTTCAATACCTTAAAAGTTTATTTCCGAGACTTAGTGATGCGAAATTAAAAGAAGGGATTTTTTGTGGGGCCAGACATACGACGAGTTATGAAGGATCAAAACTTTGTCTCTAAACTAAATACGCTAGAAAAAAAAGCATGGCTTTCATTTGTTGAGGTTGTAAAAAATTTTTTGGGTAACACCAAATCACCCGATTATGAAGAACTCATATCAAGCCTATTGACGGATTTTCAGGCTTTAGGGTGTAACATGTCCCTGAAAATACATTTCCTACATTCGCAGTTGGATTTCTTCCCTCCCAATTTAGGTGCAGTCAGTGATGAACATGGGGAGAGATTTCACCAAGACATATTGAGTATGGAGAAAAGGTATCAAGGCAAATGGACTCCTAGCATGCTGGCAGACTATTGCTGGATATGTTTACGTGATAATCTTGTCTACCAATACAGCAGAAGTTCAAAAAAGTACAAGAATATATAAAATGAGGGATAAAAATTTGTAATATTCAATATATTTTTTGCAAAAACTTTACTTTTATTTTTCTCTTAACCTGGACCTAGCAATTTTTTTATATTCAAATTATATATGTACCTTATCAAAGCAACATAAAAAAAAAAGTTTGGTTTCAGAGCAGAAAAAAAATGTCAAAATTGTCGGCTAGTGTTATTATTGGGTATCTTTTGTACTAACTATGTGGCTAATGTCGGGACAAAAATATCTCACAAAGCCTTTTCTGTTAGCCTATTTCCTTCTCTACCCGGATTCTATACTCATAGTTAGCTCTCAATAGTACCACTTGGAAACGACTTATGATTATACAAGTATAGTATATCTACCAGTTTCTAGGCCACTTCTCTAACCCAACCTAGTTTGAGGATTAACAGGTACATAGTTTTAAATTTCCTTCCGATTTGCGCAGACCAAGCCCACAGTCTTCTAAACTTTGCCACCGTGTCAGTATGTTAATGTGCCGTTATGCAAAACAAAACGTGTTAATATGCTTTCATTTACCAAACAAATATGTGCGATTTTATATTTATTTTTCATAGACTTACATACACACATACTTCAACCTTTGTGTACAGTTAAACAATGGAAAATGTGTCTGTAGGTGAGCAGACAATCATTTCCAAACACAACAACAAACGCAGCGGTGTTGTTACTTGTGGATATGTGAGGAGCTTTCGTGCTGATGTTCAAATGATTATTCGTCAGTATGTGTGTTTGTATGTGTGAGTATTCAAGGTGTGTTTTTTAGCCTTCCTGCATATTTTATGTGTGTGGAGGGCCTCGGGTGGGTGGGGTTTTCATGCGAACGGCTTGCGCTCACTTTGTTAATTACACGCATATTTGGCACGACTCGGTGAGCAACACATAAGACACGCAGCGAGAACAATTAGAACAACAATTACAGCAAAAGCAAGTGAACAATACAAATGGAGTGAGACTGGAAATAAGAGCAGTTGGGGGTAACGGCAAGGGAGTGAGAACGGCGGAGAAAATAAACCGTCGGGGAATGAGCCAAAAGCGCAAATGATAAAAAACAATTTAGGTCATTAAAAAGGGACAACAACAAAAACTGAAATGAAAATGTGCAGAGTTTAAGGAAAAGATGCTGGTGCGGTGCCGCGGCGTGAAGTAGAAAACAATATGCAGGCAAACGAAAATTAAAATGAAATGACTATGCTTTATGAACACGCCGCCCCCCATTCGAGTTCTGTTGTAGTAGCCGTACAGGTATGATAATGAAAGAAAAAACAAATTGAAATCTTTAATCAAAATATGAAAGAATGAAGACATCAAACAGTGCACAGTAATAAGAAAGGGTAACTAAACAACCAATTCGAAGGTGTAGCGATAAGAAAAACCAGAGAAGGTAGAGAAGTCAGATTTACCTAACTTATTATAGGAATTTAAGGACCACATGTTTTTTAGAATTTACCTAACTGTTTAAGAATTTGCTTCCAATTCTACTAAATCTAAATTAAGTATTTGTCTTCTTAACCTGACAGACGAAGTAAAGTTTGCCTCGGTTTTATGGTTACCTACATGTCTTATAACAATAACCAAGAACCATAGCAGATGATATTAGAACTGGTACTGGATAGCGCCGAGCTATTCAAATTCAGCAGATAAGAACTGATATGGAGCATGCATCAGCTTCTTTCTAAAATATGGTCGGAGGACAGCGTGCCCGACAATTGGAATTTAAGAGTGCTCTGCTCAATACGCAAAAAGGGAGACCTTACAATCTACACCAACTACCGTGGGATAATCCTCCTTAACATCGCATATAGTTCTATCCTACGTACTGTGTGAAATATTAAATCCCGTCAACACACTGATTGGACCTTATCAGTGTGGCTTCAGGTCTGGAAAATCAACAACTGACGAGATAAGCGCCAAATCTTGGAAAAGACCCGTAAAAGAGGATCGAACCACCACCCCTTCGTCGATTTTGAAGAGCCGCCTTCATCAGCACGAAATGAAACTGCTATTTTGTCGCTATGTCTGAATTTGGTATCCCCGCAAAACTAATACGGCTGTGTAAAGTGTCGTTGAGCAATACCAAAAGCACAGTCAGGATCAGGAAGGATCTCTCCGAGCAGTTCGATACCAAACGAGGTTTCAAACAAGGCGACTCCCTATCATACAAATGATTTAATCTACTCTTGGAGAATATAATTCGAGCTGCAGAGCTAAATAGAGAAGGTACGCCGATGATTTTGAGATATACGACGCCATTGACATAGTTCAGGGTATTAAGAGACAGCGGCTACACTGGCTAGATTATGTCGTACGGTTGGGGAAGCAGAGGAAGAGGAAGACTTTCACTCCGTTGGAAAGATCAGGTGGAGAAGGACCTGCCTACCCTTGGAATCCCCAGTTAGCGGCAAATAGCAAAAAGAAAGAAAGACTGGCAATTAAGAAGAAAATGCTAGGTATCTACTATATGTAGACGGATTCAAAAGAAATAGATACCATAATCGCCTTCTTACTGCTAATTCACTGCGATGTCTTCAAAGCGTAGATCAGTGCAATTAAGGAATGCTCTCTTCTTCTGACAAAGAGGGTGCTTGTACGTACAACGATAAATACCACATACTAAGTTCCCAGACAAACAAATGGCTTTGAAATCACTACAGATTCTTAAGGTTTCATCGAAGAGTGTGAAATGATATCTTGATCTATTAGCGGAACTAACATCTAATGATAATCCTGCGATGGGTTCCAGGACACAGTGAAACTCCAGGTCAGGTGAAACTTCAGCCACTCTAGTAGGAGTGCTTACAACTGAATGCATTATAAGGCGATAAAGAAGTAGAAGAAGAGATATATTCCTTCTGTAGAAAAGGAATTTTCTTGACCATGTATTGGAAGTGGCACATATCAAACTTTCCGAATTGATCAAGGCCAAAGGGTGGTTCAGAGAGTACGTGGTAGAGTAAGAGGTGCCCAGCCCCGGTGGCATCAAAGTTTGTATCCTCAACGCATCGGTTTGTCGTGTCCACTGTGTATACGTTCCTACCCAAGTCTATAAGTACTCGTCAGTTCATAAGTGGGCATAACAACCGAACGTAATGTAACCTATTAAGTGAGATGATTAAATTAATTAAAGCAACTTCGAGTTCTCACTAATTGAAATAAGAAAACAGAGCAATATGTTGAAAGACATGTAAAGCAATGCAGCATGATTACAGAAAGTGCAAAAAGTTACTAAGAAAACAGACAGACAGACAGAAAAACTGCAGACTTAAGAAAAAGATGGAGCAAAAGTCCAAGCTGGAATGCAAAGACTCCAACTAAGCTATTAACAAATTAACAGGAAAGAATTTGGATGAATTGAGGGTTAGACAAGATGGAGAAAAAAAACTTAAGATGAAAATAAAAACGATAAGCAACAAGTAAGGCCTATTTATTCGGACCAAACCAAATATTGTAAATCTAGCGTATGCATCACATGGTGGAAGCCACTTGAAAACTACACTCGCTAGAATTGGGATACGGAGAATACCATAAATGGCACTCATGTGTCAACCATGGATAAGGCAGCCAGGTCATTGATGAGGAAGTCACTGTAAGACTCAACGATTTCATAACAAGGAGATTCGAAATCGCTGGAAATCGCTGAGCCCGTGTAAGAGGGCACCTTTGTCTCAACTAAATTGGATTGAGAACGAGCTGGATTTCGGTTGCTCTCTGGCGGTTTAATGCTGACCTATGGACCTCGTGTGCAGCTCTTATGCGACTGCGAGAAGCCTAAGCCAAGGAATCTGCTAAAATTCTCACTTTTATCGAGGTTCATTTTGACGCATTCATAGCAGTTCTTCATACAATTAACTAATAAGCATACATGCGGAGAGGCTACAAATCATTTTGGCTGCAAATTGCCAAAGTTGGATGGAGGAAGCTTATATACAATATAAGTACTCTCATATCAGTCATAATTAGCAAAAAACATCGTGATAGGCATTTTATCGGTTTGTGATGGCCTTTTCGATCAACAAAATGTTCTGAGCCGTCGAAGTGAAATTCTTATTGGATTTTGTAATAGGATCGATATTCTAACCTAAACTAACCCAATTTAACTTAAACCCATTGTTTAAATGAGTTAAGCATCCGCCCACTCTACCCGGAAAAACTGGCGCACCTTAATAAAACAGCTCAGTTCACCACAGCAGATGACACTAAAACACAACTCACCACATCTGTAAACCAACTCACTCCGCAAAAAGGATGGAAAAGCAGACACACTTCGTCACAGACAGTTCGAGCATCAACATCCGTCTTTATATATGCTCGTTTTTTAGACACCAATCTCGCGCGATGCAGTTACCACTGTGACCCCAGCAATCTAATAACATAGAGATACATACATATATACATATGCATCTAATGGTTACGAATTTATGCACCCATACTTATCGAAAATAATTAGCACTTAGAAGATCAGTCTGATAAAAACTTTCAGTTAAGTTCGGTTAGGTTCAACGGTTTTGACACCCAAACTCCTGCCAAAATAACATCAATTTTTAAAGTATCTTGAAAGAGAACATCCCCCAGAATGAAATTCTGTATCCGCTATTGTCTGGTATACAAGTTTGGTATAGCTTTAGGAGGTTTCAAAAACAAAACGAAGCCAGAATTTCTTTCACAAATAAAAAGTTTGCCTACAAGGTCACGGCGGTTCCCCACAACTTCTTGATGAGAAAATGACTTCTGCAAAATTTTACTTGGATATACTAAAAGTGAGGGACTAGTTCCCATATATACAGACAGGAAAATATTACCAAATAACGATATATTTTGGCACAACGTCAATTTTGAAAGTGGTCGTTGCAATGTCTTCAATGAGCTCCCTATTATAATATTCCCCATCTCATAAGTTAGATAACTTTAACAAAGTTAATGTACCTTTGCCCAGCATGCCGTCGGTATAAGTTCATGCCAAACTTGTAACTTGTTTCGTTTGCTGTCTGTGCACATTGCAACTCGTGTAAAAACGCTTTTACCGTTATTTAAGGTTAATGGCTCCAGAGCAGTTTCTTTTTTAGTAAAAGTTTCTACCACACCTTTTATTTCTTTTT